>NW_027112673.1:993944-1062064 GCF_000696795.3 Halyomorpha halys | reverse complement strand
TATATAATAATTTATTTATTGGTATTTACAACTGTATAAAAATATATACAACAAGTAAATTTGCTGTAGATTGTATAGTGAGATGATACAAACTGTGGAGAATCCACCCATTGATAGAACTCCAGTAAAACTTCTAGAGGAGAAGATCTCGAGGTCATATTTTTTTCTAACGCCTGAAGGATTATCAGGTATTGAAGGAGAAGCCAGGTTAGAAACAAGTGGGTTTAGGTGGTTGGGAACTTTACCATGAAAGGATTGGAATCTGGTTGTGGCCAAACGGGTAACATATGGAACATTGAGGTCCTGATGGATGACTTGGTTTGTGAGAAAGTAAGGAGCATTAAGGATTTAACGAAGTTTTTTGAACTGTAAGGAATGGGTACGAGAGGAATTCAATGGTTTAGTAGAGCCCAAAGTTCAACTCCGTATGTCCAGGCCTTATAATAGTCGTGTAGATCAGTTTTTTGTAATGGATTATAAATAATAAGTTCTTATTATTAAGCTATTCAACGTTCAAAGTACTTTTAAGATATATTCAAGAAAAAAAAAAAGTGAAAACGAGGGGTTATATAGTTTTCACCTTCATGGCATGCCTAATGAATAAAAATGTGGGACCGAATATCTAGGAACTTGCGTGTACTGGAATCGTATTAGAAAACTGAAGATCATCGTCGATGTATTGTCTTAACTAAGGGCCGAAAGATGTACCCTAGTCCTTGCATGTTAACTTACAATGAATCCTAGAAGACAAATATATTTAGTGCTCATTTTGGTGCACAGCGTCACTAATTGGTGAATTGGTGACCGGCCGTTAGTTCTGGGTAGGTGGCTACGGGTAGCCTATTAAACTAGGGATTTATTATAGTTCGTTAGGGATGGCTCTCCCTCCTTGCATTTATGACCTATTTCTAATATAAAATTATAATAAAATAATAATTTATCGAAATACAACTCATAACAAGAAAATAAAATTCTGGGATCAGATATACAATTGTATTTACCTTAATTACTTTCCCCTACCAGATATATATATATATAGTGAGGAAAAGTATTAGGACGATGCAAAATTTTTAATTTAAGTTTTCGATATTGAAATAGTCTGACACGGCTTAAAAAAAGAATTAAAAAAAAAATCTTCCTTCGATTTAACATATTTAATAAAACAAATTAACAGGAGAGTAGGAGAAAAATCCTTTTTCTTTGAGAAATTTTGTTTATTTGAGAAAGTAAACAGCTCTCTTTTAAACAAAAATAAACAATGGATAAATGAATTTGATAAATAAGCTTCAAGATTCATAGATTATAAGCAAGCATATGATAGTTAAGAATGAAATGAAATCTATGAAAACGTAAACATTCTAGGTTGTCCTGTAGAACTTATTAGACTGGTGAGGACGACCTTGCAAAATAGTAGAGGTGTATTTCAGGTTCAGAAGGAAGTTTCCAAAGACTTCGGCATCTAAAAATGAGTCAAACAGGAGGATTCATTATCCCCATTGTTATTTAACATGGTGCTTGAGAACATTATGAGGGCAGCCAAAATAAAGGACAAAGAGTGTATATATAGCAATAAGACTGACTTCCTAGCATATTCCGACAGTGTATTCATAGCAGAAAAGAGTAAAGATTCGCTCTTAAAGACAATTACGGGATGCGAAGAGGCAGCTAGGAAGGCAGGGCTTATAATGAATGAAAGCAAAACGATATATATATCATCCAGGAAAGGGGTGGGAAGTGGATGTCTTTTACGAAGATGAAGTAGTTTTGAAAGTATGGATAAATTTAAATATCTTGGAACAATTTAACCAACGATAACAAGATACAGGAGGTAATAAGAACAAGAATCTGGAACGGAAATAAATATCACTGGTCGCCCTGTAAGGTATTTCCAAGGTATTTGGGGTATAGAGAGGTACCCCAAAACCTTAAAATAAGGGTATATAAAACAATAATACGTCCCGTTGTTGTGTACGGTAGCGAGGCATGGACCCTAACCAAGCAGCAGGAGAGGTTGCTGAGTACATGGGGGAGAAAGGTCCAGAGAAAAATATAAGGCCCAACCAAAGAAGGAAGTAACCTCATAGCGTTAGAAAAAAATAATAAATACCAGTATATTTCATATGAGTTAAGTCTTATTATCATTAACATGTCTTCAATCTTGTACTTTAAAGTAATAACCAATGGATAAATATATCATATGAAAGTGTTGGATAAGCAACTAAAGGAGAAAATGAATATTGTCGTTTCCATTATTGGTACGATATTTATTAAATTTTACTTTCACTTACACATATTTGAAATATACAGTAAGGGGAAGTCTTCCTAAATGATAAATTAATGACTGTTTTGAAACATACATGGATTAATATCACTACGGAGATGTGGAATGAGGGGATGTTGTTTGATAAACGCACTAAATATTTTTACTTCATTGCAATCAGCATGATAATGTTAATGGGCATTGTAAGTTTGCCTGTAATTGAAGATTATTCATATTGGCCTATAAAATAAGCTACCATTTTCTAAGCTGATTCTCTTCACTGAAATCTTGGGAAATCGGTAAAGATTTAGACAAGCGAATGATAATTTTTTTATTCCTATACAAAGGTATAGTTAATTAATTTTAAACAGCCTTGAAGGGAGTTCATTCGTTATTCTCTGAATCAGATCATTAACGGATCACCCACCTGTAGTTAGACGGGATAATGGAGGATAATTGGGACTAATGAGATAAGGTAGTAAAAATATAGTGGAAAGATTTTGATGAATGACTTTGAGGTTGAAAGGTATGATGAACGTATTGAATCTATCATAGAGAGCACCAAATCGAATTCAAGACTGTCATAAAGCTAAATTTCCTTACCAAACGAAATTAGCTGGGTTGGACCTGTTAAAACCATCATACTGAGGATCACTTCCTCTTCTGGCAGATGACCAACCCCCCGACGATACGTCGTTAAAGGGCAACGACCCATAGACTCCAGAAGTGTGGCTAATATAGCTCTTGGATGTCACTGCTCATTAGGAGTAGGCGGAAGCAATTGGTTGTGGCAGTTCTGGTAATGGTCGCGTCCAATGTGTCCCTTCGAGACCCTCGCTGCGAATATTACTGCTCGCTGGGAATGGGTCGAAAGGGAGACGGTTTTAATTAAGTTTAGTAATTAATAAAATAAGAAGCGTGTTAAATATCTGCTTGATATGTTACTTTACTCCAACTAGAGATGATGGCACTGGTAAAAAAAAAAAAATAAATAAATAAAAACTATTTATAGAAATGTAGGAAACATAATACAGGATAAAAATATCTTGAAATATTACAATGTTTTTATTAATTTCTTTTCCACCTCCTCTAGGCACCAAAACATATATATATATAACATATAATTATCTCCTTTCTTGTCATTCTTGCTAATATATAATAATGTTAATGTCATTTAATAAATAAAAACTATTTAATTGTTAATAGTCATACATTTTAGGAGAATAATTACCTTCCTGAAGGTTATCTTCCATTATGATAACAACCATATAGACTATAAAACACTTTTCTCCTACCTCTATTACCACAAAGATGAACAATAAAGTAAAATAACTACCATTAAATTGGTTATATATGGTTTCAATATTATCAAAATATTGAAACCATAATATTATCAAAATTTGTAATAATGATTAATAAGTCATCAATATATTTTTTAGTAATAAGGGTTTATTATCTAATAAGTTGACTTCTGTTGTGGAAATTACTTGGCTTAAACTTTAAAATATTTCATTTTATATACTTTAATAATTTGATAATCTAAATATATCAAGTGAAAATACATTAGTGAAGATACTTTTAAAAATCCTTTATTAATATAAGGCACAAACATATTTTAAAATAATTTTGTAAAGTTTACTAATTTGAAAAAACGGACAAAATTATCAATTTTAATTTAGTGTCTAATTAGTAGAACTTGAATAATTAAAATGTAGGATTTTATTTTTATCCATCTTAGTTTGTACTTAATTACTATTGTATTTTTTATTATAATTAGTTTTTTTATTTTTAGTTAATATGTATATATCGGAGAGTGGCTAGCTCATAGGTAAGGCACTGTGCCAAGGACCCGGGGTTGAATCCGGCTGTTGCAGATTATTATTTTCTGTATCACTGTAGCCGTGAGTCAGCCCTGTGGGTTCGGGAGTCCCCGGAGTCCACCCAGCCTCATAAACCTTCCACAACCACTGGCCTATTAACAATACTTCCAAAGAACTGCACCCCTAATATTTCAAGGGTTGTTGTGGTACAGATTTAATTTTTTTTTTAGTGTATATATGGTATGATTGTGCACTTAGATCCCTAATGCCTATTATTCCAATAAATATATAAATTAAAAAAAAAACAAATAAAAAGCTTTTTTAGACTAATAATTTTATCCATTTTGGACTGGACAAAATACAGAACAGTAGACAAAATGTTTACCCTGTTTCAAGCCTATGTTTCGGAGCACTCTTACGTATTACGGATCTATCCTCCTTATTTAACAATCTATTATTATATTTAGTAATTTTGGGTTGTTTCGGAAGTCTATTTACATCTAAACATTATTCCCTCTATTTTGCTAATTTTTCTTCATAATTAAAAGGGACTATGTTGCCAAGAATCAGTGTCACACTGATGTGTGCTTGGATTCAGTATAGTCCCTGGTCTAACTTACGGGACTATATATACATAATATAATTGCGAAAACATTGTTAAAAATAACAATTAAATAATTTGTTAAAAATATATTTATAAATCAACAAAGTAGGGTTAATTTAAATATTTTAAAAATACATGAGTAGACCTTTAATTTTATTTACTAATTATGGTTTGTTCCATATGTCACCTAGTCAAGTATCAGTGTGATCATTGTTTAGCTTGTTGGTTTCCGTTTAATTAAAAAAAAATTATATATGAAAGTGAATAGACATGAGAAGCGAAAAAATTAATAAGTATAATAACAGATTATTATATTAGGAGATTAAACCATTAAGACGTAGAATAACTGAGAAAAGTCTGTTTAAAAGATATTTGTAGTTTATATTAGTTAATAATTTTTTTTAAAGTATATCCACTGATTTATTTATATTTTTACAATATTTAAATTAACTTTCCCTTATTAATTTAAGAATATATTTTTAGTAATTCCGTAAGGCTTCAGCTGTTACTCTGAAGAATATTTTTTGATTTTTTAGGTTGGGTTAGGGCCTACCAGGTAACCATGTCTATAAAAAAAAATAACATAAACTAAAACAAATTCATAACTTTTATTCTGATATATTTTGAATTGATTTTTTTTTTTTTAAGTAACTAAAACCTAACTTTAACCTTTTAATAGGAAAATTATAGAGGTGACATTATGATTTAGAAGGCTGCGACGGGAGGAAACTGTTGATGGCATTACACTATTTAGGAGCCAGCGCTGTTTGACCCCAATAGGCTAGTTATGTTTGTGCATTATCTTACCGGCAGTGGCCTGATTTATTAAGGGGACAATTTACCTGTTAGTCGTTCCGATAACGCTTTAATAACCAGCCGAATGAAGGTGGATATGTCTGCAAAGTCCTTTCAATTTCATGAAATTTGTTGAACCAAATGAGTATTCAGAGCACGATAACTGATACTTATGCATTTTAGGAAATAATTTTTTTCTTTTCAACTATGTAAATTTTTCTACGTGCCTAATCTTAGCAGAAACTTTCTCTTTCTTTTTTTCCCCTTGCTGTCGAAGATGGGAAAGCATTGTATTAATGCAGGAAATGAAAAATATATATATGAATTCAGATTCGAAGAATTCCATTCGTATTTTACGTTTAAGGCATCAAGGCAAAAATTGGTTCCGTGTCAGTCTGTAGTCAAATCCAGATGTGCCGGTTGATACCTAGATAGTCTGGAATCAATTTCATAAAATTCTTTCTACTACTCTCACTCATGCATACGCAGTCTTGACGCACAATTAATTCAAAACGGTTCCTCCCTTATATTTTATTCTAAAACTATAAATCAAATTCATTAAAAATAGAAATAATGAAAGTTATTCTTGGTAATTCAGATATAGATTAAAACATCCCCTTTCGTAGCTTCACCTGCTCTCATTAATAAAGCACTTCAAGACTTTCAGCTAATATTTTATGTTAATAATATTTTTCCGAAATGCATTGGGTGAGAACGAAATTCAAGAAATACCAAAGAGGATATTGCATCTAAGAGGACAATCACCTGTTAACGCTTTAATAACCAGCCGATTGAAGGTGGATATGTCTGGAAAGTCTTAGGCAATCGTTATACATACCAAAATCCTTTAGCGGTTTATTCATCTACCAATGATATTTGAAGAATGATTGGTTTTCTACTTCTTGACTTCGGAATCATTTACAATTGCCATCGGTTGATTTTTCGCCATGAAATGAAATGAAATAGCCTTTTATTTATGTAATAAGTTAAAATCATTACATTTAAAGAGGTAGTTGACAAAACATTAACTTCTATCAATTTTCTTTCCATCTTTCTGTATCCTTTCCTGCATAGGCCTTCCCTTTCGGGAGTAATAGTCAGCACTTCCCAGGGTGACCAGCCCTATTGGGAAGCGAGTTCTTTCCATTTCTTCTTCCAGACATCCTTGTTCCGAGCAGCTCTTCACCAGAGGGGTACTGCCATCCTCTTGGACATATCGCTCCATCTATTCTTCTTTGAAGGTTGTATGGAGTCCATTCAGTGGCAATTTTCGACCATCTGTCTTCTTCGCATCGAAGGAGATGCCCTGCCTATTACCATATGCTCAATCTTGTCATCTTCAGTGTGTCAATGAGGCCTGTTTCTTTCTGGGTCCAAGCATTATTTTTCGATCTATTTTCCTCACATTCACAATGCTTCTTCCAATATTATTTTGCCACACCTGTAATTTCCTCTCCTGAGCTATAGTCAGTGATCACGCTTGGCATCCATACGAGACCACTGGGCTAATGCAACTATCGAAGACCTGCCTTTTAAGGTCAATACTTGTTTTTCCCTTCATTATATGTCTGAGGGACCAAAACGTTTTCTAACCGAGTGCCAATCTCCTCTGGACCTCCTTTGCTCCTCTATCCCTGAATGATATTAACTGACCCAGATAAATATATTCTTCAACATATGCCAACTTATGGTCGTTAATTTCACATTCCTCTTTTACTCCATTTGTCATAGGTGATTTTTCGTCATATTTGCTAAATAATTTTAAAAAAAAATCAGTGCAGAAATACTTTCGAATGTTAATAATAAATTTTTCATCCAGTGTCGAAATATAGTACGGATGAGGGAGTGCTTTACCACAAGGTCGATACTGTGTTCTTCAGCAGGTGACTCAAGACCAGGGTCCTTGCACCATAATCCTATCACCCGGAACGTCTCGCTGTTGGCTTAGTGGAATCGCAATATTTAACAATGACAGAAGTATGGAAACTATAATCAGAAAAAAAAACTATAAAGCTATATATATATATATATAAAAAATTAGAGTTAGATATTTTTGAAGCTAATATTTATAAAAGGACATGGACTTCTGCTAAATAAAATAGACCGGCTGATTTTGAAAATTAGTAAAATCTTTTCTTTAGCCTTCTTACGATGATGAGTTCATCAGCACAGTAGAACTTATCAAGATGCGAGGCCATGACGTGAGTATTATTTCATCGTTATTCTTTTAAAAATATTATTAGTCCTGTAACTGGAGTGTGTTTCTGTAAAAATGCAAAAACGTCGACTCTGAAATGATTTCTCCACAATATTAAAAGAGAAATTGAATGTATGAATTAGAAATATTTACAAATATATAATAATAGAAACAGAACTTTAATAAAAATAAGAATAATCAATCAACTCCTTTGTCTGCTCCACTATAACTAACGAGATAGAGGTGTTCAGTATAATGTAATGAAGTACTGTTTCTTGAACAACGGTTGTGCAAGAAGGTGATTTGATCATGATCACGCTTTAACAGCCAGATTTTTTCAGAAGGGTTTCCTCACGGCTACAGTAACAGAATTAATAATTATCTGCCCCATGCAGATTCGAACTTGGGTTGTTGAGATCAGTAGCATAGTTCCTTGCCCACATAGATTATAGCACATTTTCTTTTTTCTTTTTCTCTTTTATTTATTTAACATTTTTTATTTCCTTAGTTTTCTTTTATTTAAAACAAATTAGATCCTTTTTTCTCAACTTTATTCTTTTCAAAACCTTCCAACGTTTCGACCCTTAGGTCATTTTCAAGGATACCTTTATTTTGTTGTCATTTTCTCTTTTAAAATTCTTAAAAATGCCGGCTAATTGGCTTTGTCCCATCTATAACTTCTTCTATATAATTCTTTCTTAAATTTAAAACTTGTACTAACCACTTCTCTTCTTTCTTTTATTTACATTTGCAGAAAGAAGAGAAGTGGTTAGTACAAGTTTTCAATTAAGGGAAAGAATTATATAGAAGAAGTTATAGATGGGACAAAGGCAATTAGCCGGCATTTTTAAGAATTTTAAAAGAGAAAATGACAACAAAATAAAGGTATCCTTGAAAATGACCTGAGGGTCGAAACGTTGGAAGGTTTTGAAAAGAATTAAGTTGAGAAAAAAAAGATCAAATTTGTTTTAAATAAACTAAACCACTCTCAAACAAGAACATATTAATAAAAATTAATCTTAGTTTTCTTTATTATTCTATTTCTTCACATCTCCGACTTCTAAGATTTTACATCCTCTTCGGTGGATGGACTAGAGACTCCATTTCCAAAAGGAAGTGAGCATGATGAATAACGTCTAGGAGGATTTTTTCCTTCTTAGATACGCCTAGAAGATACTTGATTGAAGCAATTTGAAAGTTAAAAGATAACTGCTGTCGTTTCCTGTCTTAATTTCAGCCTCAGTCGACAATCTCTTTCGGAATAATTCCCAGACCTGTTACAAGTTTTCCTTTTTTAACCTCATTTTATTGTGTTTTTTAAAGTTCGTTTAATATCATTTAGAGCCAGGATCATTATTTATGTGGATTCGACTAAATTTGACTATTACTGTAGATTCGTTGATATCTAAAATTAATGGCCCGTGTGATACATCTGATACTCTCACTTTTTTATATTTGTTAAGCATTCCTGTGCAATTTGAACGATTAATCCAATCCTGGCGTGAGGATAGTATTGCGAATGTTTGAGGCATTAACGTTATTACACTTCCGGTGGCCCAGTTCACTAATGGCTTCCAAACAAGCCAATGGTGAGGCCCTTAGTATCGATAAATATAAATATCGATTTATCGAAGAGCTGCTCAAACGGGCAATGAGAGATGACATGATTGTTGAGTGCTAACATTATCAGTATTAATATTTAATGACGATTCCTTAGGGTATGACAAGATGTTTATCACGTCGGGAGAGGTAAAATGTTTTATAATTCAATTCTCTTTCATGATAATTAAAATCTATGATTCTATAACAATAGGCTTGGAGAGAATTTTTTTTTTTCACATGTAATGATATTTATATTATTATATAGACATTACTATTGTCTATACAAGTAATATAAATCAATGAAAAAAAAATATTATTATATAGACATTACTATTGTCTATACAAGTAATATAAATCAATGAAAAAAAAATTAGGTAAGTATATATATCTTACTTAGTTGTGATACAATCGAATTTAATTTAAGAGCAATTATTATAAAAACGTAAACTACGTCTCTAAGTTGAAAATTTTATATAATTTTCAATACAAAAATTATAATTAATTGATATAATATTTAAATAATTATAAATAATGAAGTAAATTTAATACAATTATTTTAGTTTTTCTCATTATCTTCTTTACAATAATTATGGTAATTTATACACACTGAAACAAGGATATGGTGAGCAGTAGTATAGTAATAGTAATAGATAATTGAATTTAATAATTAGTAATCTTATTTTTTTGGAAGATTTTTTCCTATTATATTCGAACGTTTGTTTATTTATCTTTATTTCTATTTGTTTAGCTATCAATTATCTAGCTCTTTGTTTTTCTTGAATTATTTTATGGACATATGTCAATCCATATTAACCCTTTGCAAACGAAACCGTTTTGGACGTTACCAACCAGTAACTCGACGCCACGTTTTCACGGAATCGTGTTATTACATCGTAAAACTTTAGAATCAAGTAAGGCATTGTAATGAAATTTTATATTTTTGTGGAATAAGTTCATTCTCTGTAATAGTTAATAAACATTCATGTCCTCTCAGTGGCAACAACCGAGTGCAAATGTTTAAAAGAAAACTTTAGTAATCAAAACTTGAATATCGATCCAGACTTTCTTTCTTATTCAATTAGTCACAAGTATATCCTCATTTTATATCTCAAAATAAAAATATATATTTTATGGCTCATGTCAGTGTCCAAGCAAATGAGATAAATATAAAAATTAGATATGTATTCATAAGAAAGTATTTATGACTGATGAAAAAAGTAAGAAAATGTGGACTTATTCAAGTTTTGAATATGAAAGTTTTTTTTTTTAATATGAATTAAAATTTAAATTATTTAAGAAGAACTATGATCTAGATAATGGACAGAAAGCTCGAAACGTAGTTGGAATGTTAAGGTAAAATTATGAACTAAGAAAGAGGGCAAATTCTTTCTAAAAAGAAATAATAATAAAGTATTGAAAAATTAAACCTTTTGAACTATCAAACAAAAACTTATAACTAATAATTTATAATTATTTTGTTATATTTTATATAAATATGTATCAAGTCGAATTGTAATAGTTTTCAATTTTCTTCTTCTTCTTCTTCTTCTTCTTCTTTAGCTTCCCTCTTTAGTGCGTCTCAGCGTAGAGGAATTCCATTCTTCCCTATTTCTAGCTCCCTGTTCCTCGCCTGTCGGAGGTCCTTTCCCCTCGCCCAACAACTCGAGATAGGACATTCTCCCTAGGTCTTCTGCCATCTGGAACATATTCCGTGGTCTTTAGAGGATCTCTGTGGTCGTCCATCCTGTTAACATGGCCGAACCACTTTAGCTGAGTTTAACGTTCCAAGAAGCCTGACAGAGGTGATTAAATCTAAAATACCAAGAGCCCAAAGGAATAATCAGGCTGAATGGGTTAGAATCAAATTATTTCAATATTGCAAAGGGGGTCAAACAAGGAGACAGCCAAAGCCCTTTGTAATTCCTGTTGTTCATGGATAATGTGGCATCCATTTGTTGGAGAAGAACGGACAAGACATTCCTGGGACGTAGGAATCTTAATCCTGTAGTGATACAGCTTCTCATCTACGCCCACGACTTATTATTAATTGCGGACTCAGTTGAAAAGTTGGAACTGGCAGTCTTGGGATGGCAAATTTTCAACTATACAAAAAAAAAAGGTTCCAAGTTTAAATTGGAACAAAAGATATCATAATGATGATGTTTTTAAAATGTGGTTGAAATAGTAGAAACACATTTTTTAAAACAATACTTTATAAAATTTAACATTAATATACATTACGACAAATTTATATAAATATTTCCTATTTATTTATTCCTTAAGCCCTACGAAAGTTCTGTGAAATCATACCGAAATATTGAAAAACGTATTTTCAATCAGAAACAATAAATGATGAGTGCATTATTTTTATAGAAGAGAATAATTCCCGTTCACGACAAATGCTTGGTACACCTTCACACGAAATTTCGTAAATACCTTTATTTTTAGAACTTCCGATTTATATTTTCGTATAAATAAATTCAAAACACCAAGTCACCTCATGACAGCAATGTTAACACGAAATCGATACAAATCGTTCGATTATTGAGACAGTCACCTTATCAATATTTAATTTTGTAAAACGGCGAAGTTCAAGGTTCTTGTCATGGCGACTCTGCCGCGGCTTGGTAGAGCTTCTAGGAAACGCATACTTTTCTAATGTCTCTTCTAATATTTTTTCCGAACAGAACTTGTTGAAACCTGTAGTTGATACAATGGGAAAAACCTTATAATGCGAGATCATGTACCTATGTGTTCCTTTTAAGTTGTTGCATAGTTTTAAATTACAGAATGCTTCTGAACTTAGTAATTATTGAGAGAAGAAAAAAAGGTACGAAAATATTATTAAGAAAAACACGAGATATAATAATAATATAATGCAAGGCATCTCACATTAATAGCTAAAAAAGGCAAATCAAAGATACCTCTATCTTCTACCTTTCTCCGAGATAATTCAAAATATATGCATGCATCTTGCTCTGTTAGAGGTTTTCCATACATTGCCCTATATACTGGAGTTAATTTTAACAACTCTAACGGTTTTAGGAAAGTCTATGGAACTATCTTTGAAATACGTTCATTTCTAAATAAAGTCAATTTTTTTTTTTGCAAGATATGCCACTATTCAAGTGAAATAGCGATATGTTTTTAAGGACATTGTGGCTCAACTATATTTTGGCGAAATTTCGAGATTTTAATACTTCAGGGAAAACCGACATAGATTCAAATTTGATACATCATAAATCATGCACCGCGGGAAAAACAATTTCAAATGAAATATAAAAGAAGTGATGATGACAGAAAAGTATAAGAAACGAGCTATTAGCCATAAATCATAAATACAAAATTTAAGTTCACATTACTCTAATCTCATGAACACATAAGACCCAATTAAAAACACTAATACTAAATATAAAAAATGAACAGAAATAACAGACTAACTTCCTGGTGGAAAGGTTAAAATATGGTTGCTTTAATGTATTAATTAACAATCAAAATGAATGACTTTTTTTAAAAATAAAAATAATTTTATTTATTAATTTCACTTTAAACAATTTCATTTTTTACAAATATATTTTTCGTGACGTTTCGGCCTTAATTTAATAACTTTAGCTTTTGAACTGGCTATGAGAACACTAAAATCTCAAACATCACCAAAATATGGTTGTTTTAATTTATTAATTAACAATCAAAATGAATAACATTTTTTTTTATAACCTCATTAAACCTACAATCGTAAAAAAATAAAACTATATAAAAATAATTTTCTTTATTAATTTCACTTTCAAATAATTTTATTTTTTATCAAGAGGATTTCATCATGATAAAAAATGATTTTTTATAAAAAAAAAAAATCAAACATTATTGTTATTGATTATAAAATTATACAACATCAACTAATAAATTAATTATAACATTCTATAACATATAACATTATTATTGATAAAAAAAAATTTATCATGATGATCAGTCATCCTATTAAATTTTTTTTTTTATTATAAATACAACTACATGGAAGTATTGGTTGACATTTATTCTTCTCTTAATCTGCAAATTCATTATTTAATTTACATTGTAAACTCATATATTAAAAAGGTACATTACATTAAAAATAACTTTTTATAAACTAATATGTTGGTTGTTTTTTCTTTATTTTGAGCAAAATTAATATATATTATATATTTTTTAGAGTATTTATTATTTTTTATTTTACCTTTATATGTATTTATTATTTTTTTACCTTTGATATTTTTTTTTTATTTTAAACTTGTAAAAATGGGTATAAACAATAATTTTTCCTTTTTTAAAATTATTTTTAGTTCATTTGTGTTTGATTCTTTTTTTATTTATATTAATAGAAGTTAGTCACTTATGAATAAAGTTAGGGATTTATGAGATGACATATGGTTTTATTTTATTTATTTTATTTTACATATTCTGTTAAATATTATTGTTGTTTTTTTCCCAATGTATGATTTTAGTTATATTTTATGATGTTCTGTAAGTTAATTTTTATTTTTAAAATTTTGCATTATACTCTAAGGCACTAATACCTCTTGTCGGTGCCTGTAATATGTTTCTAAAGGGACTAGTCCTAGAATAAATGAAGAATATTATTATATGTTTTCAACTTGGTGATATTATTTTACCTTAAAGAAAAAAAAAACTCAAAGAGTTACCGATTATCTTTCTATCCAGTTCCATTTGAAGATTCTGATTATGTTTGTTTTTTGGTAATTCATTTCGGATGAAGTAACGAGCTAAAGTAGACAATTTAAAAGTACCATATTCGCTTAATAAATAAATTAACATATTAAGAGTTATTGAGAAGGTCTTTTCGTTCTCAGCTTTTTTTGTTTAGTGAAAGTATTACTAGGACAGAATACCGGGCATGTCATAAAAAAATTAAAACAATCAGAATGTGAGATATGCTAATTGAAGATCCATTAAGGTGTAGAAAGAAGAAAAGAATTCAAATACACTTATGAATATATTAAAGTCCGTGTACATTGGAATTCAACCACGCGTGACTATCTTAAAATAATTAATATACATTAATCATAAATATTAAGGAAAAAACAATGTGAACATTAAATTTACATTATATTATAAATTTATATAATAAATAAATACGTATTATAGTTTTATTCTATGTTATAGATCTACACTCCACACTATTATGACGTTTTAGTCATTTCGATTCTCAAAATTCTGAGGTCTTTATTTTCATCAGGATCTTTATATTTACGATTCATCTTACTGTTATTTCCCTTATTTAATTTATAGTTTAAAATTGATAAATTTTATGTAAAGAAATGCATTGATCGACATAGAGTCGAATCAACCTAAAAAAAAGAACAAGTAAATAAATCTGCCGAAGATTCTTAAAATAGTATTAACCAGTAGTTTCGAATAATTAAGAATAAGTCTCTCTAGAATAAGCTTGTTATAGAGAACGTTCAGTATTATTGATTTTAACTTGGATTCCCAGTCCACCTCAATTTCGTTTTTATTATTTATACATATTATTATAAATAAAAAATAAACAAAAAATTGATTAGAAGAATATTTTTAAGTACTACTTTGTACATGGAACATTGCATATTTTATCTTAAGATTAAAATTGAGGTTGTTTTAAGAAATTGAAAAATTGAATTATAGCTCTCATAATAGAAATTAGCTCATAACTCTTCAATTATGGGCAAATTTACATATTTTTAATCAGAGTAGCTTAGTTATTTATATAAGTTTGTATTTAGCGAGTTTGATTTTATTCGAAGTGGTGGATAAGATGTCCATATATTAATATTAGAAATTAATATTGATTATTGAAAATAATAAAAAGAAAATAATGTTGATTATTGTAGGATTTGGGTGTTTTATACAACTTTTGAGTTTCTAGTGCACTTTTTTTCGTTTTTTTCAGCACCAAAATCATAATACTCAACTCATAATACTGTTCACAATACATAGATAAAAAAAATTGAAAACAATTTGTTTTTCTTTAACTTTGTTACAATCAAATTTTTAATTAACATATTACAATGATTTATTTTAATATGTTAATTAAGTTGTTTCCTTATTGTGCTTGTATTTAAGTAATTTATTTGACTATGTTTATTTACGATGAGAATAAATTATTTGTATTATCCAATTTAGTTTAATCTTAGTTATTATTGTTATTTATTTACTTTTCTATTTTTATTTAAGATGTATAAATGGTATGATTTATGTCCTAGCACTTATTGCTGTGACTGATTGCATCATTTCATTCAAATTAAAAAAAAAGATTGTTAATTTATAATTAATTTCCAGAACAATACTTTATTAGTTATTACTTTTCCTCTTCTAACAATATTTCACTTAACTTCTCAATTAGTGCTACTCTCCATGAGGGAGCAAGACTGTTTGAAACCTCGACCACCAGTCAGCTCTTTGCTGTGCTAGTTAATTTTATTTAACTATTTTAATTTTAAAAATATATTGAATGTTTTATAAAGAAATATTTTATAACAATAAATAGATTTAGATGTATTGCTATAAAATATTTCAATAACATAATTCAAGAGCTTTCGCGAGAAATCGAAATGCGGAAGTTGAGATCCCTGGTAGATAGATCACATGCTATACTGACATTAATTACTCATCGGAACATAACACTTTCAAGATTCGAGAAAGGTTTGTTATGTTTCCGTATTATATTATACTCACTGAAAATCTCTCATGTTTCATGACTTACAAAATGTAGAGGTAAAAGTGGAGTTTAGGTCGCATTTTGAGTCAAGATAAAATAAACACATTTTAAAATTGTGCAACTGTGATAATGAAAGTAATAGTGAACTAAATTACAATCTTAATAGTTATTTAGCACATTTTAAAACTGATTATTAAAGAACACACATTTCACATACATTTAAAATTACTGATTTTTTAAAAATGAGCACAGAAATCTCCATCAAATTCAGCTGGTATAGAAAGTATAGCCCATTCATTTTTTTATAAAGAGAGGCATAATTCTTTAAATGACCTTATAAGAATAATATTCTAAATGGATATATCTTTTTAGATGCTAATATTAGAAACCAGGCCTGATATTTTCTAATATTCTTGAAATATTACAACTTTTTATGCACATTATGCACTTTGAATTTTAATATAGAGTGTTGAAATTTACAATCCCACAAGAATCTTTTCAACACATTGTTTCGAGTAAACCAGTACTCGTTTTTCAAAAGTAAGAATTCATCCGCTTGTAGAAATTGTGGATAGGGGAAAAGGAAAGATGCGGGCATCCGGTGAAATCGAAATTAATTAATTTCAACATTATTTTAAGCGGGTTAATATTATTAAAATTTAGAAATTATCTTATTTATATTATTTCCATCTAAATTATATTAGAAATGAAAAAAAAAATATGAATTTGACTAAATATAATATATTTTTCCGAATGTATATTTATATATTATTATTGGAACACGTTCCTTTAAAAAAAATATTGTTATCAATAGAACAAATATCGATTTCTTACGTGATTTCCAGCTTTTTAGGATTCTCTGATTTAATTTTTAAAAAATTATGATTAATAAATTAAGCTACGATTAAGAAATGTCGTATACACTAGAGGAATACAGAATTTTGTGTTCAGAATTTAGAGAAATATCATGATTTTTTTTTTTTAGTAGCCTCAAAACGACCTTCCATTCCATTAAAATAATTCGATAAAAACTCTCGGTAGTAATTTTATGTAATATATAAATATCAAAACTATTATTAGTTTGCTAAGAAAAAGTATAAGAAATGATATTTAAATTATTAATTTGTATGTTTATTATAAAAAAAAATCTATTTACTGATACTTATTTTGGAGAATTGTTTCCTCAGAATATACTGGCATTTATGCTAAGGACGGTTTGGGGTCTTGGATATCCAGATTTTTGAACACTGTTACAGAACTTTCAATAATGGATCAACCTAGCTTTTGATTATTGAGAAAAAATTAGTGATGTTTAATTTTTAAAATGTTTTAAATATAATAGAAAATAAAGTAAATTTAGTGTTTCTAAATAGGAGACTTTATTTTTGGGATTAATCATGCGTATTACGGAATTAGGATTTTAAATATTACCTTATAATTCGTATAAACTTATTATTCAGCATAAAACTGATTAGGAAGGTAAGTGGAAAACACAAACATTAGAAATCACCGACAGAAATACAGCGGCACTATTGGTGTTATCAGAGTGCCTACATTGACAGCTGTCGAACTGCACAACCAGTTACTGATAACACTGACGCGGCAACATGAAACAAACAGTTCTATCTTCCAGCGGGGTCAACGGAATGAAAAAAATGTTTTCCTTCACTCAGAGCCAACTGTAGTTTCACCATACTCTGTATTAGTTATAATATTATTTTTAAATAAAAATACTCCATTGAATGAACTAAGCATACATTTATAAATGATAAAAAGCCTTTTTAATACATATTAACGGAAATTATTTGCTTTACAAACAACAAACACACTCTATCGTAGAGGTGGTACAATGGTATCGAGGAATAATAGTTCAAGAGCCCAAGAGGAGAAAAAAGTCATTTATTTCAACCCAACTTTTGATTACTTTAATGAAAACAATGTATAATTACTACTCGAAATTGATGAGTCTGCCAAGTATACAATAGGGGGAGTAAAAAATGGCGGCTTTTGAAAAACGTTAAACATAATTAATTTTTCATTCGGAGTTCTATTTCTTTAAAACTTATGATATTTGCTAAAATAAATTGTTTTATAGTTGTTCGGACAAATTTTCATTTGCCAAATTTATATTCATATGTGAAATAAAAAATGAAATAAAACTACTACCGCTACGAAGATAAGTGTCATGAACTACTTTAAAGTAAGTTAAATTTCTTTTATTTTGAGTGCTGGCAGCACAAATGTGCGTCTTATGGATCTAGAGATATATTTTTCAAAAATCAAATATTTTATACGAACAACTAGAAATTAACAGTTTGTGAATTTATTTTGTCAAATATCATAAAAACTACTATTCCAACAAAGATAAACGTTATAGACTATTTTATAGTAAACTTAGCTAGCATTAATTTGAGTGCTGGCAGACATCTGTACGTCTAATGGTTTCTGAAATAAAGTTTTTAAAAACTCAAACTTATTGTCCGAACAACTATAAATCAATTTATTTTAGGAAATATCATGAAAACTACTATTCCTACGAAGGTACAGATCATAAACTACTTTATAGTCCATTAAACTAGCTTTAATTTGAGTGCTAATTGACATCTATACGGCACATAGTTCCTGAAATATAGATTTCTTAAAATAAATGAACTAACTACTAATCCCTCATTAGATTTTTAAGAAATGTTGCTTTTTAAAACGCTGTATCTCGAGAACTATTGGACGTAAATAACTCTGTTAGGGATCATATTTCAAAAAATGTACTCTCCTTTAAATAATTTTCTCCTAGATTTTCTATTTTTGTTGGTAGTTTTTAAGATATTGAGCTCCGAATGAAAAATTAATGTTTTTAAAGGTTTGGAAACAGCCGCCATTTTTTATTCCCCCTACCTATACTTGGCAGACTCATCAATTTTGACTAGTAATTATACATAGTTGTTCCGGGTAACCTACGGCAACCGAAAGGTTGAATCAGAAAGGCTGCCATGTATAAGATTAGTAGCGCCCCATGTGGCCAACAGCCAAATCTCACCTCCTCCAGCGCTCTCGGTGGCAAGAGAAGTAACCCAGACTAATGTGAAAAGAGAGCCATCTTGTCCTCTGGTAGAAGCAGTTCATTCTTTCTTTTGGTCTCTCATCAGTAATCTACCATGAGTGAGTAGAACTCAGAAGTTGTTCTCAGAAGCAGAGGGGAAAGAGACCTAAGAATGTGGAGGGAAGAAAGAACCATGGAGTAAGTCCATCTAGCAATAGTTAAAATCCACATCATCATCAACCACCTCAATTTTAGATCTATCATCTACAATTTCCATAGCCCAGTCATTTAAAATTTTACTAACCATCTAATCATCAATGTTTTCTTTCGGTCACCCCCTACACTACTTATAACATAAAACAATAGAATTTTATTTCATTTAATCATATCTCATTTTTTCAATTATACAGTCCACTCAAACCCAACCAGCCAACAAAAAGTGAAGTGTGTCCGGCAATTCGGTTGAGGGCATGCTTCATACAATAGTTTTCATTAAAGTAATCAAAAATTGGGGTGAAATAACAGCCTTTTTTTCTCCACGGCTGTTGTACTATAAGGGACACCATAACAACCCTCAAGGCCTCAATCGAACATGTTTACCAACCTCCTTCGCCAATCTATTTTATTATAATTTTCTTTTTACTTCCGTATGTTCAAATAACCTACCAGGAAGTTGGCCGAACTGCTTATTCGACATGTCAGACACTATCAATGAAATTGTAAAGAGCTACGTTTAGACTTGATGGTGACACGTTCTTTCTAGTCATGACGACTCGTTCGAGTCAATATAATTTTATTTTTATCCCTATATTGTGTGAATAAAATCGATTTATAACACAAATAGATTATATAATTTGGATTAAATATATTAGAACTCTCTATCATTGTTAACTATTTAAGGTTATTTATTTATTTAAGCCCTAGCAGACTATTTCAAGACAAGACCTTTCTCATATCCAAGAGCACTTAATTAAACATTGACATTCCGAGTTTAATTAACACTTCAATGTTTTGAGCTAGTTATATATAGCTAAGTTACATAATTATAAAAATTATTACTCAATTATATAATTTTTAAATAATTAAATAAAAATCAGTGAGAACGGTTTACGATACTTATATTACTAAGTTTATATGTGATTTGATTTTTAAATTGCTGAATAATGATAACCTCTCACGATAAGAACTGCTAAGTTGAGAGCCAAGGTTTATAAGAAGCTTAACACTATAAAAGTTATAAAATAACTCGCTACTGAATGTTCCATATCTAGAGTTGTTAATTTAAGTGTCAAAGTTGGTTGATGTTTATAACAATTAAAATTTTAAACTCCTTGATGATTAATTTCAAGTTGAAAAGACGGGTCAACTTAAAAAGGAATATGACATAAAATGTAATTAATAATAGATTCTATATATTACAAAGTCGTGTATAGATTGTAAGGTTTATGAAACACATTGCATACCTATCTCAATCCAAAATGGATTTTGAGACCCAGCCAAGATCTGCTACAAAGACAAATGCGAACACACGAATAAGTTTCTTCTATTCATCATAGCCCATTGTCCGCCAATGAAAGTCGAATGTTCCCAAGACTGACGGAGGGAAAGGAAAGTTGTGACCGGAGCACGCGAGCTTCTTCACGGATGGCACGTTACTCGCTGCTTCCACATTTGGGAGTATAAGGAGATTACGTTTTAAGCAAACCTCTACCAGCGCAATTAGCACTCTAAAATGGAAATATAGCCTTTACTGAAAATTAATATAATGTTAATAATGTACAATTATAATTGTCTGAAAATTATTCAAGGCTTTCGAAGCGCTGTTAATAACTAATCGGTAAACGTTTAGCCAATAAATACATCTTCAGGAAAGAAAAATACAATAAAGAAGACTCGATATAGCAAAATTCTTTTAATTTTTGATCTCATCCTTCACATTATATAATACATCATATCACACATATATTGTATATATATTAAGTGTCAATAATAATAATAACATAGGTCTAACGAACCCAAAGGTTCGATGCCGATACCTCCAATCGTTCTCTACATACATCCTTCCAGTGATACCCTCCAAAACCCATAATACTAAATTAGTTTAAACGCAATCCTCCCATCTACGTTTCGGTCTACCCGTTGGTTCAGTGTTTATTTTAGGGATCCGCTCGTTACTAAGCCCTACAACCTAATACGCCAAAATGATAATACTATAACCCGTCAATTCACCCTTTTTCGGTCCGAATATTTTACCTAATACTTTTCGAAAACCTTAAGGCGCTGTTCATCTCCTAGTGTAAAAGGCTACGTCTTGCAACCATAAAGAACAGCGCGGAAGAATAATAGTTTTGAAAATTCTAATTTTTTAACTGTCAGTAATACAGCAATTATATTCTAGTGAAGTTTCGAGTTTTTGTTGTTTTTCTTGTGTTTAATCTTTTTCTATTGTTTACTCCCAAAATCATAAACCGTGAGAAAAACAATTTCAAACGAAATCAAAAACAACTGATCACCATTTATATATATGAGAATCAAACTATTAACAAAAAATCGGATGTACAAAATTTAAATTTATATTACTCTCACCTCGTAAATACAATTAACAACACTAATAATAAATAAATGTATGAAATACAAAACAGAAATGACTCCGAGAGTTTTAGAGCGGTATACTGAGACGTACTTCACTTCAAAGAGCAAAGACGCACCACATACATACGATATTCGAACTACCGACGTTCATAGAATTTATTTATATCGAGGAGACACATCAAATTTGTTGACAGCCTTCAGTACTGTACGAACCCACTATTTAGGACACTGACACCGACAGGACGGCCACAAAGGTGGAAAACACACGCAAACAGACTCAGGCTCGACTGAGTACAAGTATATAAATTATTTGAATCAACATAGGTGGTGAGACAGACAGACACAAAATACGGACTACCCCTCCACAAATAATCAAATTTCCTCAGGCCTCTCATAAAATTCATCAAGAGGCTACATTCAACCCCTTTTTAATCATGACTTCATCCCCACACACCCATGGGGCTTATAAGACAAAAAAAAAACAGGAAAGAAGTGACTGACTACCTGCTGGAAAATATAGAACAGTTAGGATATGGAAAAACAGAGAACTCACATTTACTCCATTTCATTCTTGCTCATTGTACAAGAGACAGGTGAAGAAAAGTCAGTAATTTGACCCCAATTTTACATTACTTTAATGAAAATGTCTTATAATTACTAGTCAAAAGTGATGAGCCTGCCAAGTATAGTTAGAGGTAATACAAAATGGCGGCTGTTTCAAAACCTTTAAAAACATTAATTTTTCATTCGGAGCTCTATATCTTAAAAACTACCAACAACACTAGAAAATCTAAGAGAAAATTATTTAAGGAGAGTACATTTTCTGAAATATGATCCCTAACCGAATTATTTACGTCCAATAGTTCTCGAGATACAGCGTTTTAAAAAGCTGCATTTCTTAAAAATCTACTGAGGGATTAGTAGTTAGTTAATTTATTTTGAGAAATCTATATCTCAGGAACTGTGTGACGTATATATGTCAATTAGCTCTCAAATTAAAGTTAGTTTAATGTACTATAAACTAGTTTGACCTTTACCTTCGTAGGAATAATAGTTTTCATGATATTTCCTAAAAAAAAAATTATTTATAGTTGTTCGGTCAATAAGTTTTAGTTTTGAAAAAGTTTATTTCAGAAACCATAGAACGTACAGATGTCTGCCAGCACTCAAATTAATGCTAGCTAAGTTCACTATAAAATAGTCTATAACGTTTATCTTTGTTGGAATAGTAGTTTTTATGATATTTGACAAAATAAATTCACAAAATGTTGATACGCAGACCACCTACCTGTTCAAAGCGTAGGTCTTGGTAGGTGGTCTTGTTTTGTTCTTTGCTCATTTATTATCATTTAATATCATTATTATTATTTTTATTTATATTTATTATTTCAAGACGTTTATTTAATCTCTACTTTATATTATTTATAATATGCAATATATTTGCAAATGAATAACATTTTTTTTTAGAACAACTAGAAATCAATTTATTTTAGCAAATATGAAAACTACTTCTTCTATGAATATAAATATCATACACTAGATAAATATTATAGTACAGTAAACTAACTTTAATTTGAGAACTAATTACATCTCTACGTTTAAATAAACATTTCCCACAATAATTTCATCAACTACTGATTTTTCAGTACATCTTCTATGAAATTTTACTTTTAAAACACTGTCTCTCGGGAACTATTGAATGTAAACAACTCTGTTAAACTTTTAAATGATGCTCTATTAGGTTTTCTAGAGTTGTAAGTAGCTTTTCAAAGATATGCTGCGAAAAATATCCGAACGAAAAATTAATTTTGTTTAACGTTTTGAAACAGCTACCATTTTTGTATTCCCTCTAACTGTACTTGGCAAACTCATTAATTATATATATATATATAATTGTCAGTGCAGAGATAATTTTTTTTTCTTTTGGTAAGCTAAATATTTAATTTTAAATATGGTGAGTTGAAACATTGTCATTAAATAACAACTGCCACTGCTAATAATAGCTAAATATCGCTCTTTTTTCTCAGTAACCTTGAAAATAATAGAGGCGTTCGGTCGTAAAACGAGATAACTGACAAAATGAAAACTTTTAAAATGTTTCTTAATTATAATTTTTGTCTTGAAACAGGAGTTGCATACCACATCTTATTGCCAACATTAATCACTCAGAAAAACATAATTTCTAAGATAAACAGTTTATGAAATCAACCCTATAAAATCCTGTGAAGCCAAAAAAAAAAATTCAGTCACCGTGTTTTACGACCAAACGCCTCAATTAGTTCATTTCCTCAATAAATTTCCAATATAGGCACATGGGGGATTCCCCGCCGGACCCGCCCCACTAAGACTCCCACGGAGCGACGGCTCTAAATCACTTTTAAAATATTTGGTTAAAAAGGGAAGAGGAGACTAAGATAGTTAACATCCACATCATCATCAACCATCTCATTATATCTACAATTTTTCATAGCCCAGTTATTCTTAATTAATTAACCCTCTTAACCATAAATGTTTTATTTCGGCCACCCCCTACTCCACTTGTAACTAATATAATGGAATTTTATTTTCATTCAATCATGTTTTATTTTTCAATTATACAGTCCACTTAAAATCCAACCAGCCAACCAAAAGTGAATGCGAGCCTGGCATTCAGTTGAAGGCATTATTCATACACATTGTGATGGCTTGAATAGAGTCCAACGATTAACTCAAAACTTAGTGACGTAAGTAGAACTTGTGGGTAGCAAGGAAAAGATGTCTGATGCACTGAACTAGATTTTAAGAACTTGTTGCTCTTATATACAATAAAGTATATTTATCATTTCAATATTAAATATCTATAAATAGATAACTGGCCAATAAAATTTATTTTTTCGAAATCATTCACCAATTTTCTGTTGTTTCGATTGAATAATTTAATCTAGTATTAAAAATGATGTTGATATGTGGAAATTATTTTTTCTTAACTACTGTGTGCTCTGATAGTCCACTCTTTCAGATGAATTTTGCCAACAAATATTCACGTTCAAATGCCCCGATAGATCTTCCTCAATATTTCAGATACTATCTAAGAATGAAAAATTAAATATACACCAATAACCAATGATTCGGATGGAACGTGATTTAAAACGCAAATAAACAGGAAAACCAAGGTTGTTACTGATAAAGCTAAATGGAAAATAGTTTCTATTTAAGTTGAAAACAATAGCACATTGATAACTACTCTTCTGGTTTCTAGGATTCTTTGAAAACTTAATGTACACAACTAAACCTTTGAAGCAAAAGTAGTATAATTCTGTCTTTTCTAATCAAAATTAATTTTCATATAAAGTTATTTCATCAATGACTTTATTATTCGTATTATTAAATTTATACAATACATTCATACAAATGCATAATACAATTAACAAATGTATACTAGCATACTACTGCCTTGGATTGCCTTGTGACATTGTAAGGTTAATTATTATTCTAAATAAGTCTCATTATTATTTTCAAAAGCTTAGTACAGGAAATCAAGGAAGCAAGTTACATTTTCGATTTACTTCCAAATAGTAAGATATGCCCATAACCTAGAGTTGACATTCGTAACACACATTAGAGGGTCATGAAAAATGGAAACCTGTTCCATCCGTATTTATTGTTTGTGTTATATTATTTATTTAACGAAAATCTCTTGACTTAGAAAAGAAGAGACGGACAACTACGTCATCAGACTTATTCTAATATTCATCAAATGAATTTTCCATCTTAGGCGACCTCTATGTTGTGACAAGGTCAAAGAATCAGGTATGGCTATTTCCGTCTTACCTGTTACTGAATTTTTTATGGGGTATTTTTAATAATTATTATAAACCGTTATCGAAATATAATATAATTTATTAACGATTGCGGTACTATCTATGAGTTCACATAATTAACTAAAAGAAGGAAAGGGTGATTAAGAATATTTTGTAGTTATTACTTTAGATTTAATTTGCTTTAATGTAAACAAAAAATAATAAAATTATGTATGATAATCATATAAATTTATTGATTGGGTTTTTTTATTACCTGGAACGAAACAGACCCTGGTATCTGGATTGACCTATGAAAATGACGAGCCCCCAACCTTTATCCAGTGTAATTCTAAGGAACCTTTATAGTATAATTTAATATAATTGATTAATGTTTAGAAATCATAAAAGTAAATGTTTTAATTTTTTTAAATTTTATATATAAGACATACGTGGTATAAGAAATGGTGTATTACTCACCTAATTGTACTACTATATGAGCAGTAATTTTTAAAAATCCTTATTGTTTTAATAATGATTTATAATCTATTTTCAATATATATTTATTATATAATAATTTCTAAATTACAGTTGATTATTTTCACTTAATTTGTTTGTTCTATTTCCTTTTTCTGTTCAGTGGTATTATATACTTCTTTGCAGTGTAATATTAGTGCATTTATCGGATAAATTACTTACTCGAAATACATTGATTAAAATTTCAATTAAGACAAATTTCACAGTCCTAACCTTATCATTTCTCATTACTTAAACTGTTAAACCTTTTATTTAAAAAAAAAATTTTAAAATAGAGACAACTGGCGTCCAACCATCGGTTAGTAGGATACCCAAATTATTTTTTCTAACTTCAATTTTTTTGCGATATGGTTCTAGAACGATCCATTGATTTATTTTATTTATTTAATGGCATTAATATATTTTTAAACTTACAAAATATCAAAGCTTAAACGGCAATAGGTACTTTTTAGTATTTCTATACAGACATTAGAACACACGAAATAATACACGTACATATTGTATAAAATAATCAACTGTTGATTCGAAGATGATCCATAGATATTTTTTTAAGTTTTAAAGTTTTTTTTACGGAGTTACGAAGTACCATTGCTAGTTTTTATTATATTTATGAGGACATTGAGAAACACGAAATATTACACTTATATGCTACTATATAAAACTATCGACAGTTGTTTTCTCGTTCTTAATGGATAAGTTTAAACAAGTAGTTTTGAAACAGAACTGGAATGCGGTGGTCCAAGAGGCCAAGAAAATTTTAATTCGGTTACTACTGAAGTTTTTAAAATTTAATTTTGTTATTTATTATTAAGAAATATATTTTTTAAATAAATACATATAATGAAAAATTAAAATATACAATCTACATTTTTTTTTTAATTTCATGTTTTAATAAGAACCACTTTAAATTGAATTTAAACAAAATTCTGTTAACAGACGTACAGATACATACTAAAATGCATAATATAGACAAAAATCACTCTTAATAATTATTTATTTGTTTGTAATTACATGTTATTTTATAATTGCATAAAAGAATATAAAAAAAAAAATCCTTATAGACTCCAAAATTTAAAATTTTAAGAAAGTCATAATTATCCGAACTAATGTAGTCGAGAGTGATTCGGATAATCGAAATTCACTTAAAAAGAGGAAAATGCTAAACATTTGTTTATAAAAAAAAAATTATTTTTATTGTGCAGTATACTTGTACATAGCTAAAAAAACAAACATCAATAAAATAATATGGCTTACTTCACAGTGGGGTACTCAGTACATTTCCACCACTTTTACGAAATGTACAATTAAAATTTCCCTCTTTTAGGAAAATTACAAGTTTACGGATTTAGAATTAATACTTGAATTTGTACTGTGGAGTAAGTCATCGATATATAGCAAGATTTATTAAGATTCTAACACAAAGAAAGTCGTAAAATTAGTTTACTACACTGTTAACTTCCTCTTTATCCATGGATATAATTCCAGAGAAAATAACCCTTTATTTTAAAGGAATGGTAGATTCCTACTTGTATCTTTTCCGCAAAGCCAGTTCGGATAATCGACGCTCTACTGTGTATATATTTATCTATATTTATTATTATTTTATTTTTATTACATAAATGACCACCAAGATTTGTCATTCAGATAATATTTTAATTAAAACAAAAATAAATGACTGCTATTATTAAATTTAAATTAAAATTATTAAAAAGAAGAAAAACTAACTAAAAAGAAATAATAAAAATATATAAAATATATAGATAAATAAAAAAGTCTCCTGAGTTTCACATATGCATTTCATGCACAAATAAATCAATCTCTATGCCTTGTTTTAGACTGATGAATGTCAATTCTTCGAACGAGCCTCTAATGATTTTTCAAGCATTTTCTGGAGAATTTCCCAAAAATATTTCGAGAGACACAATGCGGGTAACCAATTTGAAATTTTGTCTCGAGTATTTATTCCTTAATATTACTCTTTATCCTTTGATAAATATTATTATGGAAATATATACACAACAATAACCCTACCATGGGAGATGGTGGCAGACGGAGTGGTGCCGGCATGGCCTGTGCAGCGGCAAAGTCACCTCGAATTCCATCCGGCACTGGCCGTCCATCAGGACTGGCTAAGCCTCCGTCCCCACCACCTCTGGGATCGGCGGCCGACGGGTTCCCTGCGAACTACAGCAGAGTGGTCAGCATCATGCAACACTAGATTATTCTTATTTGGAAATTGACTATATTTTTTGTCTTTACATAAGGGAAATATTATAGCTCCTATAATGTGAATAAATCTATTCCTTTATTCCTTATAGGAAAATTGGAAAACGGCGTGAAACCCTCCACTACCGCCCTCCGTGGTAGTCTTATCTGACTATTCAAACAGACAATCATAGCGAGTAGGTTGGTCGATGTACATGTCACAATCTCACAAGAGGAGATCATAAAAAAAAATCCTAACCTTCCCGGCCAGACCCGCCCCAATAAGACCTTTTTTCTTCTAAGCCCCAGGGGGTGTGTGGGGATAAAGTCATGATTAAGAAGGGGTTGAAGGTAGCCTCTTTTTCTGCATTCTGGTAATGCATTTTAAGAGGAGGCTGAGAAAATTTGATTATTTGGGAAGGGGTAGTATGTATTTTGTGTCTGTCTGTTGGTGATGGGGTTCCACTAAGACTCTTTTTTTTTCTCACTCTTCTAATAATTTTATTATTTCAAACAAAATAATGCATAATACATAATGAACTAGTTTCCACTAAAATTCCCAGGGAGCGACCGGTTTCATTATTACTGAAGGCGTCCCTATATTTCTTCTTCCTCACTATCGAAGTTAAGGAAGCTTTTTATTCATTAAGGGAAAAAAAATTCCTCAGAATCATAAATTTGTGAATGTGTTTGACGTTTTAAACATCAAGGAAAAATTTGGTTCAGAATCCTTCGGTTAAATTGAGTCCGCTAATAATCTATCCAACTGCAAATAAACCAATTTTAATTACATTTTCAGAGATAGTGCGGATTAGAAAATATAAGTTGTTTTATCAAAATCTGTGACATATGCATAAACCATTCTTCAACTCTCCTTAATAAAGAATCGACCGCTCCAAGTGGTGTGAGAATCACCAATTGAATCCTAATTCTTCTAGGTGACCCATTCGAGTGAACGATTCTTCCAATAGAATCGATTCTCGATTCAACTGCCCATCTCTATACCCACACTACTACGTAAAATACCCACCAAAAGAAAAGAAATGCCTCCAATTTTAATTTTATGTAGTATCATTATTATTTGAGAAATGAAGAATAATTTATTTATTTTTAACATGTGTAGCGAAAATTGATTACTTAAACGGGAATTGGAAATTTAATTAACTTTAAATAAATAATCCTTGCATACCTAAAATGTTTATAACCACTGAACCAACAGGTATAACATCCGAGGGGTAGACCGAAACATAGATGGGAGGATTGCGTTAAACTAGTGTGGAATGGAGTTTGAAGGGGCATCACTGGAAGGATGTAAGGAGACAGCGTTTGGTGGTATGGCATCGAACCTCCGGGTTCGTTAAGCCTTTATTATTATTAAGAATCTTTGCTCCTGGGACTACTACCCCTGAAACCAGACACTATTCTGATCAACGTGCAACCAGTACTTTCGCTAATAGCGGTTTAAGTATTATGATGTTCGTGTTCATCCACATTCATGTTCATTCACACGAAATTCCTCGTTTGTGTTACCAGTTATTTCTAGGAACGTTTAGAGATTTTTAAATAAAAACTATTGTCTTTTGTAAGAGCAGCACTGTCCAGGAACACATTGGGGCAATTCTTTACCTCTTGAGCCGATAACTGTGAACTGCCTAAAGCTTCTAAATGACCAAGATCTTGAAAATGAGTGGAGAGATGAGGTATTTTACCAACATATGTTGGTACATATGTTTTTCAACATAACATGAAGAATGTTACAAACACCATTCACCACTTACTTCAGAAGTCTCCAGCAAAAGTAATGATACTAATAGTTTACTACATTTAAATAAATAATATTGATTTTGGCATTTTTCACTCCTTTAAGCAGCACCTGAACTTTTCATTTCATTAAAAATTACCACACCTGTTTTCAATGAATTCAGTTCATTAGTTTGAGGGAAAACTCCACGTTTTGAAAAATATTTGATAAAAAAAAAAATTAATTTATTTATTTAATTTGAAATATTAATTGTTGCTTCAACTGACTAAAGATTAATTTTTATTCTTTCTTATCCTAATTGGATGTTTGAACTACATAATTAGTCCACTTAATTTTACTCCAGATAAGATGCAAGATATACTATGAAAAGTACTAAAAACTGTAGTCATTAGAATTTAATAAATATAGGCTTTGCTAAGATCTTATTTTCAGTTAAAATTCAAATGCAGCCCTCAAGCAGATTTTATAAAGATTGTCTGAAATATTACAATAGACCTGTAATGAATAAAATATAATTTATAATTCCAAAGAGAATATTTATGTTTAGTTAAGATGAAATAATAATCTTCCAGGAATAAATATTTGAAATGTGGTCATAAATTCTTCTCAGATATATTTAGTATAAGGAGTTATTAAGTTCTATTCTGGGGATGCTACTGTAATGGGAGCTATCTATCAAATTAATGTATTTAAAGAACATTGACTTGATATGATTTTGCGACAATACTCACTACAAAACAATAATTATGAAGGCATACAGGCATTGGTCAAAGGATATCCAAAACTCTGCTATAACATAATTGTAAAAGTTTGATGAGAGATATTCCATATTAGAAAACTTGATAGATAAAGGTATTCCTGTAATCACAATTATATAATTGACCCTAATTCTGGTCAATGATTTAATAACCAGTTGAAAAGTTTTGAAAGATGTATTTGGCACTTCTTTTAAACTCAATAGATAATTATCTACACAAGTTCAAGAAAATGTTTGGTACTTAGTATGTAAAGTTTATTTAAACACTATTTATATTAGCAATGAGTTTTTACTTATAAATCATTCTAAACAAGAGTAATCTGATAATAATTATTTATAATAATTAATTATTTAAAATAATGTAGGTTTTTTAAATCTTATAAAGTAAAATCAGTGAAATAAATGCCAGTACCTTCCAATAGATAGAAGCACTAACCAAACTACAGGGGTCCATCCAGCAATGATGGCCCAATTCCTGAAACTGAATAATTCGAAAAAAATATCATAAGAATCTACACACTATAAAGAATTATAGATGATCATAATAAGTTCTTTAACACTGTAAAAAATATAATAAAAATGTACTGGAAAAATGAAATTTCTTTTATTACTGGAAATAGGAGGAAAGGAATGGCTATGTTTTACAAGTGGAAAAAAAACCTTTAATAGTTCAAATCATTAGTTTTAAAATGGCTACTTGATGTTAACAACAAGACAATGATTTTTTGTTTGTTCTAAGAAAAACAATCTATAGTAAAAATCAAAGCCTAAATATGATTTTGAGGGAGGGTTCTCCCATCCTTATCCCCAGTTACAAAGTACTCTTTCCAATTATAGCATATTAATTTGATTTTTAAACATAAATATTAAAAAAATAAATGGGTAAATTAACCTTCACTTCCTTTTATAGTTAATCAAAATCAACCCTTCTTATTTTGACTTTTACTATAGTCATTGTTATAAGTTGAAATTAATGGTGCACACACTTGTTAAATTGGAATAAGGAAACCATAGCTTTATTAATTTCACCTAATTTTACTAGTCATTAACACTCAAGTTTTCATTTCATTTATACAAATTTTAGATTTCTAAAGCGGTTCTCAAGTCTATCAAACATTATTTGTCTCTTCATTGTTTAATTAAAACTCATCAATAGATAATCTTCTTTTGTTCAGTATTTTATTCCTTTGCATGGTAAATTATCATGGATTGTTTTTAAACCACTGAGTTAAATAGATAATAGAAATGTAAACAAATGAAATGAAAAAAAGTTTTGTTGGTGACGTAGGGCTCATTTGTATACTATAAAAAGAGATATTCAATAAAAATAAAATTATGTTTTTTAATCAGGTTTTATATTTTAGTTTGACTTTTAATAGTAAGTAACCAGAGCTGAATTAAAATTAATTACAAACAAAAGTATGTCTAAATTGTCATGGAACCGTTTTTGGTTATTATTGGTTCATTAATAAATACTATATCCATAACAATATAGTAATTTTATTTAAAACTAATTTTTTACCAGCTCTATAACTGTAAACACTCTTTCAGTGCTTTAAATAGTAAATAATATGTTAAATAAATGAATCCCCTAATATGAATTTTATTCTCTGCATTAGTTAATTTTTTCTTATTTACTTTATAAGTTTTTAATTTCACAAACATCCATACATTATTTAATCTACTTATCATTAACATTGTGTAAATATACAATATGTATGTGTGTAGCATATATATTTTTCAATTACTAGTAACTATAAATATTTGATGATAAATTTAATATAATAAATATTTTATTGATAAACATTTATTTTTACTAACAAATTATTCTAGAGTTAAGGAAGATTTCACTTACCTCCATAGGACAAATAAGGTTCTAAATGTCCTATTTGTTGCTAAGTAATGTTCTATCTAATTGATTACTTAAGATTTGTTTGTTATTTTAGACAAAAAATATGATGCCTAGCTATAGGTACTTCATGAAAAAAACTTAATTTTGGTCTTTAAGATGAGATTGCTTCTAATAAAAAAAATCTATCTAAAAAACAAATGAGACCAGGGCTGGCGGCATACATGATTCAATAAAGACAACCATGAACTGTAACAAGAAATGGATGTGTTCATATCATGAAAATAAGATGACTAAGATGGCCCTGTAAAAGTATACTGATACACAGATACTGAAATAACTGTTGGCAGAGCAAGGCATCATGACCTAAGTTGAGATGGGCTGATGATGTAGTCCTCACGATGCTGTGAAAATTGTTGAAGTCAGAAATCAGATGTGATACAAGATAGGCAATTGGCAGAAGCTGGTACATGAGACCAGGACCCAGCACCAGGTTGATGCACTTGGATCATCTAGTATTGATAGTAGCAATAATTTTTAAAAAGTTTTTTAAAAAGAGGAATAAAGTTATTTAATTTTTTTGATAACTGAAATAAAGTAAATGTTCGTCTTATTTCATTGAATAAATTTTTGATATCCCACAAGTAAATATTTTATTTCTTCAATGAAACCTTTAAAGTTATAAATTCCAAATGATCCAGAAAACTTTTTGTTTGCTGGATATACAAGCTGGTTACAGGTCTTTGTCTCCTCCAACCACTTCTTGCAATCATCAGGGTCTTGTGGCTTAAAGAGTAATAATGATGTGACCTGCTACAATCAATGGTTTCAGTGGCTCAGAACGTTGTAAGTATTGCGGCCAACATATGGTCCACAAATCGATTACATGAACGTATGATTTTTAAAACGTCAAACAACAAAACAACTACTCTCTATTGTTTTTTATACTGAAAATCGACAAATGACTTCTTACAGTCTCAGTGTGCACACACAAATCGTCTCCATTGTCTCCTCACTATGCACTGCAAGGCGGGCGGGCGAACTACTTTGGTTCATCCTCCAAGAGGACAAGGCGGCCAGACGTACGTCCTTTTGTCAATCTACCTCCACGAGAACATCCACTCAAGACAACAACCACAACCAGGGCCCCATCAATCACCCGTGATATAAGATTTTTTTTCTTCTGTCTTTTGTTTAATTCATATAATTTTTGTAATAGTTTTAAGTTTGCTTCCTTCTTCTTTTTTTTTCTAGTTTGTACATTTTTATATATTTTGTGTTCCTTTTATTATGTTCACTTATTTAAATATTAAAAAAATATCAAAATTTGGCTATTCATTTCTTCCTTTTCACAGTTGGGCTAGTAAAGGATCCTTTTGAATCCCTACCCGCCATAACAATAAGGAAGCACTGTTTCTTGAACAACAATTTGACCGCCACATTTTCCCCAATTAAAGGTACCCACACGTAGTAGAGGCTGGGTTGGCCTTAGGAAGGTCCACAAACTCACGGAGTTGGCTCATGGCAACAGTAACAGAATAAATAATTATCTATCACAGCTGGATTTGAATCCGGGTCTATGGAGTTAGTAGCAAAGCGCCTTACTCAATGAGCTACCCCGCTCAGGAATAAAAATACATACATTTTTATTCTAAAGGCACAAAATACTTTATTATCACAAAAACAATATGTACAATAAAAAAAATCATCATTAACCACAATGAGGTAAGGTTTACTTTTCTGTTTTAAAATTAAATTAAAACTATAAATAATACAAATTACATGTTAGGATAAAATTTGGACATGAAATATATACACTTTACACTGAACTGTTTCAAAGAAATGTAAGCACTCAGCCACAAAAAAAAGTGATAATTTCTTTAGATAAACCTTGAGGTATATGCACTTACATTTCTGGTATCTTTAAATTTGTGAAGATGTCATCGAGTGTTTTATGTACAAAATTTTATAACATTCATAAGATCCAGATACATTAAATCAAAACAAAAGGAGAATAAATCCTTTCTATTAATAATTTATTAAAGCTCTTAAGGGAAAAATAGTATGAAAACGCTGAAATATAAAATATCTTTATACTTTTTTTAGTCTTATAGGAAAAAAATCTGAAAATTTGTTCTATGACTATATATTATTATTTATTTATTAACATTTTATTATATAATTTGTTAATAAAAAAAACATTGATTATATCAAAATAAAGTTTATTTATTCATTATTATTTTTGTTTGTTTATCTGTGGCTGAATGTAATGCATAATAAAAATATAATATTTTTCTGAACAATCAATCTTAGTACCAATCCTATCATTTCCAAAGATTTAAGTACTGTTTATGGACAAATCAAACTAGTAGACAATTAAAAAAAATAATTTAAAATAATAATAATAATAAAGAATCATTTGTTATAATCTGAGCTGAAATTAGAATTATTTTGAAAAGATATATTTTAAATTAAATACTGAATTTTAAAAGTAATATTTTACAATTGATTCAAAAGGTTATTTGGTCAAGTTTTACTAACTGTATGATTTGAAAGTTTAAGAGAGAAGAAACCATTTCAAAGATCCACAGTTCATGATGAAATAGTTTTGGGGTTTATATATTTAATGTACATGTTGAATCAAAATGTGAATTAAAAAATTAACTAAAAAAAAATATATATATTGATCTATTTTCATTTTCCAACCCTTTAAAAAAGAGATTTTATTTTCTATTAAATTATACTATTATACCTCAATCATTAATGACTGAAATTAGAGCAATAAGTGGGCTTATTCATTTTACATTTCATTCATGTTTATTTCCACAAAAATTTTCAGAGCGTTCATATTTCTCTTGACAAAAGTAATTGTTTTCATGAAGATATAATTTTGAAAATTATTATGTTTTAAATGATTATTAAGGCTAATCATACCATGGATAAAAGCATATAGCAACTTTTAAAATAAATTATAAAAACTTAATAAATATTATATAAAACAAGACTAAATTTTCAAAATTTAATTAATTTTATACAAAATAACACATATTCTTAATTAACAGTTTAAACCTATTTGGTATTTTCCCCCTCTAAGTGATTAAAATTATTAAAACAACAAAAATATTTTTAAAATTAAATTTTACAACATAAAATGATTTTTAACAAGATATTCAATTATTAGAAAAATAAAAAGGTACTTTTTCTATAAATAAATACTATATAAACAAAATTACAAATGCTGTCATGTAGGCTTTGTTTTGAATTCATGTATCCTATCTCACACTTAATTTACTGCTTATTTTAAAAACATTAACCTTCACTTCAATTGGTTGTATTTTGTGAACGGAGAAAAATTTTACAAGAGAACATTTAAAACAAACAACAATCACACCTTCTCAAAGATAACATTTCAAAAAACTGCAACCAAGGTAAATAATAAAACTATCAACAATTCAATAACTTATACATGAAGATAGTATATAAGCAGGTTAGATGGTGGCTAATGCTAATATAGGAGAGGTAAAGGCCCTCCAAAATTATTTTAAGCAAATTCAAAGAAACAGGGCGATGTTTATGGAAGTTAAACCAAATAACTGGTAAATTTTACAGTTTGTACATTCACTAACAATTTGATAATATTAATATACTCTAAAATAAAACATGGTAGCTAAAGCAAGATGCTGTACTGAGGAAAACTGAAAGAGTGTGATGAAGACATCAGTAGTATAGGGAAGGGACCCTGTGGAAAGGTATGTGAGTAAGGGAAAGGGCATGCGCTCTTCGATAGGACCACAGGTAGTTATCGATGAGGATAGAGTTACAAACGAAGCCCTCGTCTCCCTCCTCCACCATCAGCCGTTCAACTTCTTCCTTCAATCGTTCTACTACTTCTATAGAGCAACCACGGATCTCGGCTTCCATTTCACACCCGCTTGTCATTTCTTGTTCTATCATGAAACAAATAGTAAAATATATCAATATGTTTGGCAACTTTTCCATATGCCTTTCTACAAATTCCATGAACTTCAGACATTAAAATCATTGGAAATTCCTAAAGTATCAAGGTTGTAATCAATTTGACATTCAATGAAAAAGAATACAAGAATTAACAGTTAATAATTGGATTAAAAACTTTACAAGTATATAAACATTAAAGCGCGTTGCAACTAAGGAACCGAGTCAAAATTATTAGCGTGAAATATAATTATCTCATAGAAATGCAGATAATTAAGGCAAGCCTAAAAAATTATTGATCAAAACAAAATTTACTTTAAAAGCTTAATAATGGATTACCATAAATCAATAAAGTTTTATCACATATTGTGTGTTAAACGATATCATTTAATAATTAGCCACATATGAGAATTTTTATGGACAATGGTCATGATTTGGTTTTAAAATATAATAAATCTTCCAATATATACAATATTAAATTTAATATCAATGAAAAATAAAGAAAAGAAAAAATAGACATTAATATTTACCTTCTCTAAGGACATTCATTAATTCTTCACTGTATGACATAGTTTCGAAGAGAACTAAAACCTGAGGTACCCTATGGACAGTGATAACAATTTATTTTTGCAAAAACAATGAAATGAAAAATTAAAATACAAGAACACATTTTATGTACAATCTGACCTGTAATCAGCAAACATTGTTATAGTATCAATATCTTCAAATTCGCTGATACCTTCCCCATAATATAGCGACCATACATCAGCAACCAGTATCTGCGCTCTTTTATGAAATGAAACTAAAGACCAAAACGATGATTATATTGGGCATCAGAACATTACAACCAAAATGTAAATAAAACAACTAAAAAACCTGATTCTCCTTTATAAGCTGCTATATCATTGAAACATGGAAATTCAGATGTTATCAATCGCAAGAGACTTTGAGCATTTTTGTTACATTTCTTAATGCAATTAATAAAGTAACCTAAAATAGTTGAGACAAATAATTATGAATAGCATTAATCCAAGGTTCACTTCAAATCAAGACAAAATAATTAACATCGAACATGAATAATACATTGATAACTTCAATATTCATACAACGTGGATAATACCATCAAATTTATCAATCAATATTTTCCCAACTTCATGAAGACAATTCAATCTCTCAGTCAAAAGGGGAATATCGACTGAATTATTACCCTTCAGTATATCTTTAAGCTCTTTAAGAGTAATTTTGGAATAAAAGTCAGGATTATGCATACATTTTCCATTCTGAAAGAAAACATTTTCGCTTTTACATCAAAAGTACAAAGGTTAATACTAGGTATAAGGACATGTACACTGACTTATTATTTTTTTTTAAATCATTAAATAAATTGTTTGAAACATATTGAAATATAAAGTTGTAGGGACTTACATCAAGTGCCTTCCCAATTGCTGCACACAACGCAAAATACCCTGTATATGTCTGATTGCGAAACGTTACTTCCCATTTTGGTGGATTGGGGTTTTCTGGACCTGCACCTTTCGGTATCCAAAAACAAAAGTTTAAGGTATCTATAACAAATACCAAGTTAATGGCATCTTTCTCAGTTAAATCTGCAGGAAATGTCTCCAATTCTGCAGGGCTTGAAATCCTTATATTTTCTTCTCGTAACTGTTTTAATATCTAACACAACATAAACTGAAATTAGTTTCCAACACCCCATAAAGCGTTAAAAAATTCATGTCACAAAAAAGAAAACATAATTACGTCTTTTGCCAATTTGCTTATCCCTTCAGGGTGTATAGTGACATGTTTCGCACGTTCTGATATGAATTTTGCAGATTTTCGTGGAGACAAAGGTACTTTGACTACCATTGGAGATGTTGATAAATTAACAGAACTAGAATGAAAACAAACAATGGTTAACAGATACTGGACTGAGGTAACACCAAGGTTATGTCCCCAATGCTCACCTGTTACAAAACAAACATGAAATAATTCCACTTCAGCATAAATCAACCACGTCCTTTATAAAATTTGATTAATTAAAAATACTCATTATTATAAAAGTAAATGTATAGGCGATGAATAAAATAATTCTGTTACTTCAATTTTTGGACTTATGTCACTTTTTGTTTTGGTCAAAATTGGAGTTGGACCTCTCTATTCATCCCATACAGACATTTCCGGGGGGAAGGGGAGTAGTGTTAAAAATTAATAAAGAGGTAGTGTACCAAAAATTTAGTTCAGTGCACCCTCGCCTTGTTATGTCAAAGATTTTATACGAATATCACGTTTTTTCCTTTAAAATCAAATTTTCACTAATATAACTGTTTGATTTCTCAAATTTTGTTACCATTTTCAGAATCTACGATTAATTTCCTATAGGACAGCATTCGTTTTGGAATATATTCCTTCGTAACTTCGCTAGGCGATCATAGTAGCCAAAGCAAAATAAACCAAAGTCGCTTTATTTCATCTGCTTTCCAACGGTTGGCCCAACTTGGCGAATTTACTACTAATTTAATTTCGAAGAGATATAGTGGCTGGCAGGTAAAAAAAAAATATATATCTAGCTGATGACAAACATAATACTAGGTATTCGTATTTTTATTGATGTTGCCTCTTTGCTTGAATAGTGTCTGAAAAAAGAAAAAATGTTTTCTCTAAGGAGATCCGCCTGTAGACTATCCCAAAGTTAGTAGGATTGTCAAAAAATAACCACAGTCTACGTAAAATCTATAAAATACCTCAAATCTAAAATAAAATATTTCTTTTTTTGTCAGATGTACCATTATTTAAGCAATGATACGATATCTATAACAATACGAATACCTGATATTTTTGTTTTGGTTTTTCGTGCTAAGTTTTTTAAGATCTCAAAATGTTACTAGAGTGGGTAACTGCTACGATCGAATTGATATTAGATAGGAATGATTTTTATTATTTGTTCAAAAATTTTACTTTTCAATTTCTTTCCTTAGAAGTTTATAACAATGCGGTAATTAGAAAATAAAATTCTAAATCAATAGCCCATTTTGCTCAGTCTGATTTAAGCTTTACAACCCCATTAGTTGTTATTTGAGTTATTTCATTTGGCTAAAAGGGTACTAAATATAAATGGGGATAGTGTGTAGTAACTATTATCTCAAAGGTAATCAAGAAAGTGCCACGGATCTGTTTATTAAACTTCAAAATAAAAATACCAATTTTGTTTGCCAGTGAGTTGATTGATAAGTAATTTATGGGAATATTTTTTTTTTTAAAGATAGTGTAGTGCCTTGGATTTTAACTTTTATTTTTTGTCGAGTCCTTCAAGATCGAAATATATAATACAGTTAATTAATAAGTTTCAAAAAGAATTAAAAATGATTAATTAATATTAACTTGTTTTAATCTATTAAAAATCGTTAATCATTAACAACTTGTCTTATTAAAATTATTCAGAAAGAAACAGGTACAACAAATTCACGAAATTCCTTTCTATTAATGATTGAAGGACTAGTTAAAGATTGATAACATATTTAGTAATTTCAAAGGAAACTAAATGAATTTTAACTCAATAAATAAATTCCTAAAAATAAGAGAAACAGGACTCTGTTCGTACTGATCTGATAAACATCAATAATATTAAAAAATATATATAAAAAAAATAAAACGAGTTAGTTATATAAGTCTTCTACATTCAAGTTTTCCTTCCCGTTCTGTAAAAAGATTTCAACCAATAGAGAATTTTCGAACTTTTACTTCTTTTTCTTTATTTATTGTATTGGGGGGAGGAGGATTGCCACTAAACTCATTAGTATGGCCACGTAAAACAAAATTAGCGTAAGTGTCAGGTTCTCAAAGATATAATCATATTATATATAGTAACATATTAAAATTCCTTTAGATTATTATCTAATACTCTATATTTAATTTTACAACTTTTTTGGGGAGTCCCCTTTTCTGGTAATGTTATTCCTGTTATTTATGGTAAATTTTATCCATTTCCTTTCCAAAATTTTCATAATAATATAATCCTTTTCAAAAATACATTAAGAATAAATAAACTTCCTACAAAATAATCAAGAATATAAATATACTAAAGCTTTCTCATCGAAAAAAGTCAAGTACAAAATATGATTTTCTAAAAAGTGTTTTATTTTCCCCCTTTAAACAGAAAATTTACTGTGAGTAAATTTCTACTCATCTTACACAACAAATTCTGGTTATTAGTTTCATTTCTTTATATTTGAGGTTCCAAGAGCTCTTTGAAACATATTGACAGTTCATTTTGTACTGTATCTGAACTATAAGTATTCAAGTTTCATTCTTTCCGACGGCGTGATGGGAATAGTTATTTCTTATCAGTAACGTCAAGACTTTCCCGTCCATGTTTCGTAATCGGATCTGCATTCAGAATGTTGATCAAAGTTCATCTTACTCCCTTTAGTTTCTCTCAAGGAAGTCGTTAGGGAAGAGGGTGATACTCCACCAATGATTAGAAAATCGTAAAATTTGGTAAATCTAAGATTTGAGAAACCACTCTAAACTGCGAAATTTGTGGTAAAATATTTTTCAAAGAGTAATAATACTTCAAATTACTTATAAATGCTTTATAAAGAGGCCAGTTTTTCAAAAGTTGTTAGGGAAAAGATAAATTTTAGATAATACTTCCGAGACCTCTTGTGGGAATTCTTATCAAATTTTTTGCGAAATTCTAAATCTTGACTTCTTTCCCCAATATGTTGTTACTGCAACACCTGTTTCCTTTCTTACTAATATTTGAAAAAAAAATACAATTATGATAACCATCCATTACTTTATCTTTCAAAGATTTTTATATACATTTTTGAAAAGAGTGTAAACTAAACATTTAATTTGTATATTTATTTTACTATCACTTTCCAAACTAGTTGTTTTATTCAATTATAAAAAAAATTCATCAAAATGAATTTATATTAAATGTTCAACGTTTCGGCTAAATCGGCCACTAATATCATAACTTTTAAGAACATCATTGAACAGTTTTGTCAATTTGTATATCAATTATTACAATTTTAGTTAAATATCGTTTAATGATACATTCTATGTACATACATACATGTAAAAATTATTTTAGATTACTATTTACAAGAATAATCATTTCAGAGGAACATTTTATTAAGTTACCATTGGTTCATGTAATAACTGTTAATTTCTTTCTAAAATTAAGTAAAATATTAAGATTCACAATCAATAATTAAGAGATATTTTTAGGGGGGGGGGGGGTTAATTGTTATTGCGTGGACAATATTATTCTTGATGAAAAATTAAGTTTATTCAGTTCTCCTAATTTTTAATAACACTTAAATTAACGCCTTTTCACTTTATAAAGGCATTTATTTTGCGAAATGAATATCTTTAAAACAATAACAGCCATTGATTAATTTTTTATTCAAACATTTCGAAGAATTAAAGGTTTATTTTAATTTATAATGTCAAGAATTAAAGTTAAAACACTTAAAAATTTAATAGAATTGTCTTTCAATCCTTACTATAATTTATAATTTTTTTATTTTTGAATCAGTTATGTATTACTCTTATAAGGAGTAATTCATTGAATTATGTAGATAAATCTAAAAAAAAAAAAAGAAAGAATTAATTCGGAATATCTACCTCATAATAAATATACCTTCAAGCACTGCGGGCTAGTTTACGAACAAAATTGAAAACCTTTTTTAACAGATAGAAATGGTTTTAATTTTCGAAAAAGCCGTGACCATGGAATTGATAACAGAGTGAACGATAAGAAAAGAATGATAAGGATTCAACTGTGCATATAATTGTAATGTTTTTACAACTTATTATTTACAACATTCTTGAGTTTGTTCAACAAACGAATATCAACTCTGGTTTTTATTTTTTAAATCTATTTATGGCTAATATAATAATAATGCGTACAAGAATATAATACACCTGTGAACCAAAATATTTACGTAATATATTTCTGTAATTTTGTATATTACAAAAAAAAATTCGCAACTTAAAAACCAAAAAATCCGATCTAGTTCTTAGAATTATTATTAGAATATTGTATTTTAAATAATTATTAAAAACGAGTACATATAATCCATTATGCAAATAATGCTAATTTGGTTTTTAAGTAAATAAATAACAAGAAAAAAATAACTCATGCTGACATTCCACAAAAAATGTGATTCAAGCTCTATTTTGCATGCTGTTATTTATAAATTGTTTGTATGATCTAAGCTAACCAAATAACAATTTGGTGAATTTATGGAAATGTGTTTCACTCGCTCCAAATTTTGGCTTAGATAATGAAGGTTTTTTTTTAGAACCATCCATAATCTCCTAAGATAAGAAATACACAAAAAGAGGCGACCCCTTCGACATACATCATTCAAAAATGTCCTATGAATCTGCAGGTGAACTCACTAAAGGAAGATGTGACAAACGAGATTTACGTAAAATACTCTAATGTTATATAAAACTTGGAACCAATATGATTCATAATAACACAGTAATGTTAAAGAGGAAAGTGAAACTAAATACTTTGGTGCATGGAGGAGGGGTTTCAATATTCAATTTAAATTCTACATACGTTAGTTCTGAGGAAATCAATTTATTTTTAACCCGATAAATTTTATCAATATTTTAACGTCAGTACATCTAATATTGCAGTATATTGAAAAAGAAAAAATTTTGATCCATTATTGTAAGATAAACTGAATTTGTTATAGTTTTATGATTAATAAAAAGAAGAGGAAAATTAAGGGCTATACATGAGCAAATATACGTTAGCGCCACCTAGTGGCACATTAAAACAAAATAGTGGTTTTTGTTTTAACCAAAAGGTAGCGCTGCATTGGCTATAATCGCCCTATTTTATAAAAAAACATTTTCAATTTATAAACTCTGTCAATGAATAAACATCTTTGAGACCAAGAGAGATGCCTAACATCAGTTAAAAATTTCCTTATATTAGGAATTTTTTAAATTATAAAATCAAGCTTTTATCAAAGAAAATGTTGGTTTAAATAAACATTAAAACAATGTGATAAAGGAATAAAAATAAAAACCTTTATCTATTTTCTATTAAATTCCAACTTAATTTGCAGGCTATATTGTAAACAATTTTTATTTACGCTTAAAGAAATATGAATTTCTTATTACAATTATTTATTTATTGTATATACTATAAAGTAATAAGAACTTAGTTTTAAATGTAGCCAGAAAATGTATAACTTAAATAAATGTTAACATTAAAATGTATAACATAATTGTCATTGTTTGGAAATATTATATTCTGGAATTAAAGTCATTTTTAATTCACACTACTCAGTTATTTTCTAATATTCCTTCTCCTGTTACTTAAGACTAAGAGAGGTTGTCACAGATTTAAATATATATCTTTTGATGTTTTTTTTCAGTCTTAGAAAGAAAGCTCATAGCAAGGTTTAGTCTATAAAACGTTTTATTCAAGGCTTTTAAGCTCTTACAGACCTAAATTATCAAAACATTGAACTGGAATAATTTGTATGTGTAGAATCATTGATTTTTAGTGCTGAAGAGAGAGATCAATCCCCAAAACATAAAAGAAATAAATGTAATGTAAATGCATAGTTTTAAATAAATTTTTTTTGGGTATTGTTGTGAGAAATATTCTCCAATTAGTTATTCATTGAATTATGTTAATCTTTTTACATAGAATGCATAAGACTGAAGACGCTAATGAATTATTCCATTATATTATTTTTCAGGGTTTCCGAGCTCTCTCATTTCTTCAGTAGATATCCAGAGCTAAGTTGGTTTTAGTCTGTTTTCCAGTAGCATTACTGCTTAGCTATATTTCTCTTCCCTATCACTTAGATCCAAAAATCCTTTTGATATTCTAAATTCACTCATCCTGTGTTTCTTTGCCCACTCTTTGAATACCAGAACCCAGCCTGTCATCTTGCATATCCACTCTCACAGAACTGTTCCCTTTAGCTAATAATTCATTATTTATGCTACCTATTTGTGATATTCTGTAACCATGTATATCTGTAATTCCAACTTTATAGTATATTTTAAAAACAAGTTACTTCTTCAACTACCAATTAGCAATCTGTCGCACCCATGTAAACAATTTTTATTTATACTTGAAGAAATATCTATTTCATGTGACAATTATCTATATATTATATATACTGTAAAGTAACAATTACATATTTTTAAATTTTCTATTCTATTATATTCTAGGATCAAAGTTATTTTCATTTTCCTCTTCCCACTATGCTGTATAATAAAATCTATTATAATAAATAAATTTAATAATAGTTACAATCATTATAAGAAATGTAAAACAAATACCACTAAAGAGTAGATATGTTGAAAGATTTAAATTACATTATGAAAAATGTATTACAATATGCAATTTTTTATGCATAACAGTAGATTTCATATTTCTGGATTGTACATTTTTATACAAATGTTCAATCCTATTAATTAATTAAAACAAAGCATTTTTAAAAATTATCAAAATAATATGCTAAAAAATATAAACATTATTCATACTTAAAGGCATCTCTGTAGTTGAATCTCCTCTGGGTTGAACTGTGAGGCTTGGATTAAAATAGTTATTCAAACAGTTACTAAAATTTAAAACCAATACTGATACTTCTGAAGTTCAAAAATTAGGATTTTACCAATATTAATGTTGTGGAATGGGAAACAAAACTATTGTTGTCAAATGTCAACATTCACAATAGGTAAATGAAAAGCCAGTACCCAAAAGAGTTGAAAAAATTAAAATATTTGGTAAATTTTTAAAAATTATAAGTCAAAATTATATTAAAATTTATAATTTTACTCCTTCAAACACATTTTTGTAGCAACACCTACAGACTTCTACTTGAAATGGTAAGGAGCAAAACTAATTAAAGTTGAATAGAAGAGGTTTTTCATTTAAAATACTATCAATAATTACTTATTTTTTAAAGAAAAGATATGGATGTATTTTTGTATTGACATAAATTGAATTTAATTTCTGATGTTATTTTGATCTGAAAAAATATTTAGTTTGTAATAATAAAATGGTTTGTGTTTTCATGTAATTTTCTGTATGTACCATCCATAAAATAATCCATTAAAAAATAACAAAATAAAATAAAAATACACTATCAATTTATTAAGTTTAATAATTGAATTTCTTTTTTATATCTTAATATCTTGAAAAGATTAGGCAGGTCAATGTATATAACATTAATCAACAGAAAATTAATGAAAGGGATATTTCTTCAAATTAAATATTAAAACCAGATGTGAAACTAGACGTTAATACATTATTTGTATAATCATAATTTGAACCAATCCCTTGCTGATTACTTGTACAGTCAATATCTCCACTATCACCTTAAATTAATATTTAACATTAGAATATATTAGAAAGACAAATTTTCACTAAGCTTAATCATTGATAATTCATCTGTAGTGCTTCAAGAATTATGTTATTTTAATTAAAATTTCTGCTTAGTTTCATAATGCAACACTTATAAATATATATAATTGTTTGTTAATGACCAATTAATAAGTAAATAATATAAATTTAAGCATTGACAGAAAGATGCATATTTTTCTTAGGTAACCTGAATCAGCTTAATCTACAGAGCAACAGCATTTGGAAGTAATTTATTTTTTGTTAAATTTCTATAATCCATTTCCAAACAAATAAATTAGGATTGTAATAAATGCATTGTATCATAGGTTTATAATATTATAATGAGTAGACAAATAATTGTGGGTCTGATAAACCCACCTATTGTTCTATGGATTGAACTTATTTAAATGAGATTTTCGTATAGATAGTTAATAGTTATTGTTGTGTTGTTAAAAGTAGTCATTAGAAGAATTTATTGATGTCGCCAGCTTTTCAAGTCTGATTTTCAGAAAGCAGTAATATTAGTATTAAATAAATAATAAACATTAGAAAATATTTTTTAATTAATAATGACTGTTACAACTTCACAAATAATATACTTATCACATTTATATCAATGAAGTTTGGGCGAATAACTTTAGGAATATCATGTTTCAGGTGAAACATTAATGTTTCAATATATGAGTCCTAAACAAAATAATATTTCAATTCAGGATGTATGATCAGAATGAACAGACAAGTGCAGTTGATACATTTTTAAAATTATAATATTAAAGATGAATGAACAGATCTGGAACATAAATGATATTCCTGAAGATAGCTTATGTGCCGAAACATTGTTAAAATGTATTTATATTAATGTATATTATTGTGTATAAATAAATAAATTTATATTAATGTATATTATAGTGTCTAAATAAATTAATTTAAATTATAACAATTTATTTATATTAGTATTCCTTCACCTAAAACTCTTCTATAACTGATTTTTTTTTACTTCATGTAATAGAATATCCTTGTAAGTATATTATTGTTTATTAACTATACTATGTTTAATCCATAATGGGAAATTGAACAAGCATGAAATGTTTTAACTTTATTGAAATGTGTAATACATATAGCTAGTGTTTATAATGACTATGTACACCCAATGGCATATCAAGACCATTTAAGATATGGGGTGGATTAACAGATTTATTTTTGAGACCCTCACCAAAAAACAAAACAAAAAATAACAATAATGAAATTTATTTATAACATATTAGTTAACTGAGAATTAAAGTCACGCTTTATTTGAACTTTTAGGAAGGTCCTATGAGACAGTGCTCAACACCCATAGATAGATGGAACTGTCCATAGTAAAAAAAAACTAGAACCATTATATTCATAAAATATTTATATGATATTTTTTCTGTCTCCTCTCTCACAACATATGATGAAATTCCATTATTCAGCACATTTCCTTTTACAAAATATATTTATTGTTTTACATTTCATTATTTTGTATTTTATTTCACAGTAAGTAACAAAACAATTTAGAGATAATTAAATTACAATAAATCTGCTTTAAAAACGATATAATACTTCAATTCAAAATGAATAACTAAATTTTGGGTACAAATGTACAAAATATATCATTCTACGCTTTATCAATTAGTTCGGAATATTTATATACTAAAAAATGATGATTAGGTGTTTAAAATAATATTTCGTAAGTTAAAACAATAGTTTAAATAACTGCCAAAAGATAGCAGCACAAATCAAGGAAGCAGGAAATTATAATAGTTCTAGTTATGGCCACAAGAGGCCAGCACTTCCCAGACAAGGATTTCACCATTGAATTTCAGCTCGAAAAATTTTATTTTGTATTAGGAGATTAGAAGTTTGCAGGAGCTAAGTAAGAAGGATGGCACACTAGTGCTGCACTCTTTCGGCGTTTACTGGAACTATCGTATTTGGTATCAACACTGAGTTTATAGCTCCTGCAGCCTTCTACTGTCCTAATACAAAACAAAATTTTTTGAGCTGAATTTAACAACGAAAGCTCTGCCTGGATGGTGCTGGCCTCTCGTGGCGCTATTTAAAACTAATATTTCTGCTTTCTTGATTTGTGCTGCTATCTATAAACAGTTTTTGAAACCAAACTAATCTATACCCAATTATTTTCGTTTTTCTGTTTATTTGAACTTTGAATTTGAATATTGAACCAGTTCTTTTTAATTCTGTAGGTCACATATTACGTTCTATTCACCATTGCATTGTTTTTTATTCGTGAATTTGATAAATCAAAAATTATCCAATGGACAACTTGGCTAGCTGGTTTATATTGACTATTATACTTAAAAAAAGAGAAAATTATGTTGTTTTTTCCTTCATAATGAATGAAATTAAGTTTTTTTTTTTTCTTATTATGTTAAATTCATAAGCTCTCATATTTCATAATAGAAAAATGACTGAGTGAGCATATGGAGATCCTAAAACTTATGTTCTATTGTTCATATTATCTCTCTTTAAAAACAAAAAATTAGGACTAAATCTATCTATCGTAACTTCATTAAAATATTTATTCTTTCATTTCTGTTAACTAATTTATTGTTTTTTTTTATTTATTCATTAGTTTTCAACTTATTTATTTCTTTTTAACTGTTCTCCTATGGCTATTTTATTTCTTATTAATTTCCAAATCTCTAGTTATTGATAATTTAAATTGAATTAGTGTAATGGACTTGAATATATATGGATCAATGGAGGAAAAATGTAATGTAACTATGTTTCTTGTTAAGGAAACAAAATAGTATCTTAATAACATTTGAAATTTATTTTATAGTTAGTTATGGTTGAAAAAAAAAATATATCTATCTAAATAACTAGCGTTTATACATCCAATGATGGATTGGTAAGTATGCTGCATGCTGTAGCACACATAAGTATTTATTGTATTATTAATAGTTTTTAAACTACAATTTGCTGAACAGATTGTTGGTTGAAACACCGGGATCCTGATTTAGTCTTATCTAGGCTGAAAGCAAGAAAATTTTCTTCATAAATTTATTTTATGTAATTTATCTTTACAGACAATTGTTGATAGAAATTGATAAGCAATATATAGTTACTTAATAAAATATGTTTAAAGTTATATGGGAGTAATTAAAATATGGTACCTGTTTTTTTAGAAATTTCATTGTATATTTTGTACATTACCATACAACTTAGGTTTCTTCATTTTAATTAAAAAGAGTAAAATAAATAACTAAAACTATTACTATGTTAGTAAAGAGGTGAATATTGGTTTTATCTTTTTATGTTTTATTTGAATATCTTTTATTATAATATATATATATTTTTTTAAATCAGAAAAGGATGTTTGTGGTTTTAAGTAAAAATGGTAATTTGCCTCCTTTATATGTTTTATTATATTTTATTTAAAAAGTACATACTTTATTTTTGTAAAAATTGTTTATTCTCCCCATTGGTGGGGGAAGAAATGATAAATAAATCTCTCTAACCCTAGATGTCTAGGTATGACACTTTTCTTATATTAAAAAAAAAAATTCTCGTTTCAATTTTTCTGTGCACCTACTTCTTTATTAAAGATGGTATATAGAGGAATAATAACCACCATGAAATATTTATTTATTGATACTTAATTAATACAATTGTTACTTTATAAGTAAACAATACTTATAAATAAGTATAAATACTTATAATATTCTTAACTAACACATACTTTTTTGAAGTATGCTAGTAATATTTTTGGGGATATCGTGTAGGTAAAACCAGCACATATGCTCAGTTGCTTCCACTAAACTTGTATCTTCTTCTGGTCAGTATGCTTGGTGATCAGAATGATTCTATAATAGTGCAAAAGCAAATAACTACTTCATTCATGGTGTGTATAGCTCATAACGAATAAGTAGTTTCAGGACTAAGTTCTTATGAGCTCTGTTCTCCCAATAACCCTAAATAATTATGAGTAAGAAAAAATATTCATTTTTGTAAACCATCATTAGTTGTTATTATAATATGTTTTAGAACAGAACTTATCTTCCACTCAAGTGACCAGTCTCTCTTTACTTCTGCCCTGACCTCCATATGGTAGGTCTAATGTTCTGATGTCTTAATAATGATCTACCCACATTACAGCCCTGACTAGTGCTCAAGTGGCTAAAACCATTCTAAAGTAGCAAACAAAATTAGAATGCCATAGAACAGCAAATGAGATTATTGATATGAAATTAATTAAACGTTCTAAAACAATAATACATTCTAAAAAATTTAAATTACATATTTATCAAAAAATATAGGGGAAGGATACTTTTTTTTAGTTTACTTAAGAATTTTAAAACAAATATTGCTCAAAAGCTATAACATAACAATACTATTGATTTCAGTTTTTTATCATATAACGCATACCAAAAATTATTTTATTTAGAAAACTATATAGATCATTCTTTTATTAGAAAAAAACAAATATCTTTTTCAAAATGCAATCAACTAGTAAAAAATGTTTAAGTAACTACTTTACTAGTTAGTTTCCTGTTGTAATTTTTTTGGTGTCGACTCCATTACTGTGCAATATTTTACTGTGTATTGGCCAACACACACATGAGCTATGGTACGGACTAGTTCCGGTTAAAAGTATTTCTACTAAAGGTGAGGAACGTAGAAGAAATCTGACTCAGAATTATCATTTTGCCTCAACTGATTAATTACAGCTTTTGATTTAAAATAAAATATAAAAGTAAAGGAACAATAAAAACTATTTATTCAGGAACGGATGATGAGTGATAAAAAATGCCATATTTTATTTGTACATACTACTTACATCAGAATTAATTTATTGTTTCGTGATGGTAATTAGCTCTGACTAAGGAATATAAATACATTAATAAAAACTATTATTGTTCTTAAATTTATTAATAAATAAAAAGAACAATATACTTCATATGCGAAGTAGTCACATCTCAATGAATGAAAAAAGTCAAGACAAAATATTCTTTTTAATTTGATTCTATATTTTCAACAGAATGAGATCTATCCAACCTAAGTTAAATAGGTATCACATCAATAGCAAACTTTCAATAAGTATTAATAACAATTGTTATACAATTAAGTACATCAAAATATCAACTACGAAATAAATAATAAAATTAGGAGTTTTCTATGTGCAAAAGATTAAAAGAATTATTAGAAAAGATACAATGTTTTGGAAGTACAAAAAAGATTTAGGACTTAAAATAATTTTTTAGAAATCTATTACCGAATGATATGCCTTATTGTCTTCCTTCACTTCCTCACGGGATACAAAAGTATATTATTATTAGTATTTCATTACATCTTACAAAAATTTCTAAGGGTTGGTATTATGAGCATCACAATTATTGTTTAAGTATTGTTTTGTTTTGTTATTAGAATTAATGTTTTAACCTCTGGCAAGAATAACTCCACAACAATCATCACAAGTCGATTATAGGACAATTTACAATAATATAAAACTTAAAATATACGAATCATGTAAATTCGGTTCACATTTTTATGTAAACAGTTTTGATCGTTAACAAGAATAATAGCCATAATTAGGCCAGATGAACATAATATAAAAATTACTCTGCGTTCCTATATATACAAAGCACTTTCTATACAAATCACTTGATTTTACTAGAGGTCTAATCGGTGCCGCCGTTAGTAATTGTTGGCGCTATTTATAACTGGAATTTTAATGCGAAACAATGGAAGAAGGCGACCGTAATCAGGTTAATAAAACTTAACTCAATTAAGAATAACTTTCATTTTTTAAGTGCAACTTCAGATCATGGAGAAGAGAGAAATATTCTTCATATGTACAATCAACGAAGACTTCCCCTGAGGTGTTTGAAATCTACTGCACTTCAAGAAGAAATATTTGATTCTTCTTTAAACCTGCAAACCTGGAAAAAGGAAAACAAGTTTAGTAAAATATACAAATCAATACAGTACAATTGATGTGGATTTAGGAATAGAAAAATGAGGTACATGAACTGATAAGTAGTGTGTAGTAAAGAAAGAATTACTAAGAAGATAATACTAGATAAAGGCAATCTTATAACAATAGCTATTATATATCAATTAGGCTTTGTATTGCTCCCATCCTAGCAAATCATGGTTACAAGCCTTATCAGTTTCCTTTTTAACTGTCTAAAGATGCCTTTTTTTTTTCCTTTCATAGCAAGACTATCAAGGAGGCCCGAGGACTAAAGCAGAAGTTAATAGTTAAGCACGATAAGACTTTTATTTATTTATTATTTGTTGAAGTCAATAATTTTGAAAATAGGATCATCAAAAAACATAAGAGAACATGTAGTTTTAATTGATAATATTCATGGATATTGTACAACACTATTTAAAAAAGAAAGGATGATAAATCACTCACTGATATAATTATAGTGAGAAAAAAAGAAAATACTAGATCAGTTTAAGCAGATTATGTTAACTGGAATCCAACTAAGCAAATTTAGAATGATTATGTGCTTAAAAATTACATGGGAAAATACAATAAAATTTCAGCATAATGGACACCCAAGGGAAGGGATCTTTTTTTCTTTGTACAGAGATTTCCATTAAGAACGAATAAACGTAAAAATAATACAAAAACGACAACAGGATTATGTATTTCTGTAGATTTTTGAGGTTAAAAAACTTCCAAAGATGAATATAAATTAAGCTATATATTTCTCTTCATGGTTGTATAATGTTTCGGGACAATTGTTCTATATTCATGCACCTTAATAATCCTACCAATAATAATTCATTTTAAACAATTCTCATCCATGTCATATATGTGTATTTGTAATTCATATAATTATATTTATCTCATACTTTCAATTTCACTATTGAAATCATGTCATTATACACTATTGGTGCATTCTGCAGTGTAGGATAATCTTTGGAAGTTTTTTAACTTCAAAAATTTATAGAAATTAATTTATTTAACTACCTAAAAAGAAAATCCAGGATTATGTATATCTTTAAGTTTTCATTTCATAATTTTTTTTTTAAACAAAATGTAATTCCTAAATTAAATGCATATCCACAATAATTTGACAAAAAAATTGAATTTATAGTTATTTAGATAATTTCCATATATACAAAAAATACACAATACATACTTCTTATTTAATGTAAATTTTTGTTAATGCCCTAATATACTCACAAAAAAACAGTATTATGGTATATATTATAACTTTTTCCCTAAATAAATTACCTGCATATTTAGTTCTGGAATCTTGAGTTTCCATTTCATGACTTTTAAAGAGGAATGAAAAGTTCTGTTGGGGAATGAAATTGGGGTTGGTTTGCATCGTCGGGAGTGAAGGGGTTCACATGCATTAAATTTGTATCTAGTATTAAAATTGTGTTAAAGTATAGTTAAATAAAGATAATTAAATCGAGCCAATCTTAAAAAGTGGTTAACAAGAGGAAATCATAACACTAAAATATTATAAGGCAATCCTTCCCGACCGATATGCCCCACTAAAATCCCCATTTAGTGATGGTCCTACACCACTTTCGATATATCCACTTAAAACAAGAAGAGGAGACTTAAGGTAGTGAAATCAAGTAATATTTAAAAAGGGTCTAAAATTGAAAAAATGGTGCAAACTGTATTAAAATTTTTGTTTTGTTCTTTTATCTTAATATACATTATTATTAAGATTAAAAAAAAACCCATTATGTAAGTAAGAATAACACAATAATCCATTAAATTAGTAATAATGTTGCAAATCAAAAAATAATTATAACTTTTAATATGAGTAACTCAATAATACCTAAGACAAAACGAAGACTATCATCACGAAGATCCGAACTCTGCCATCCACTTATCATACTTGTCTAGGTCCTCTCTTGAAACTGATTTATTACACTTGGCAATGGCATCTAGAAAATCTTGTTTTGAAACAGGAAGATCGAGGTCTTCTTTGGCAAGTTGCTTTATCTGGTCTGGTCGTAGGCCAGCTATTTTTCTCCTCATTGACATCATCGATGCATCGCGACAAACATTTGTAATATCAGCTCCTGAATAGCCACTCAGTCTTCCGGCAATCTCCTCCATGTCAACACCTTCCTCGACTTTAACTTCACGTAAATTTATCCTCAACAATGCTTCCCGACCAGCATCTGCAATTAAAGAGTGTTTTACACATGAAAGAATAGATATATAAATACAATAGATTATAAAGATTAGCTAGCAGAATCAAAGATTAAATGTAACAGAAGGTATTAGGCAATCTCTTGTTCGATATCAATTGTATTTCCACGTTGAAATAGTTGGGCAAGAGATGACAGCGATCAAATGAAATTTTCGCTATCTACCAGAACCAAACTTGCAATCCAGTTTTGACTAAATTGAGAAATATACATTTGGTTCAGGTATAGGTAGATAGCAACAAACTTCATTTTTGCAAAAATGTTCTGTGATTACTTTAACCTCTAATCTGACAAAGTTTGTTATTAAAAGACAACAAAGTTTGAGGCAAAAAGATATATTTAATCTGAATATCTTAGAATTTATTCATATGTAATTGTAAGGACACAAATAATTTCTTTCACAAAAACTGAGTAACATGGTTGGATTATAAAAAAATAAGTGTTCTTTTCTCTATTTAGATAGATAATCAATTACGTAATTATTTCAAAAAAGGACATAACCGGATCATTAAAATTACACAATACCAAGACAAAGACCGATAATGAATCAGTATTGAAGTGCTATAATACTATGATCAGCATAAAGGTTGAAAAAAGTAGTTTGTATTAGTAATATTTTGCTTAACAAACATTTTTTATGTTTGAATGTTTTCTTTTTCTTAATAGTTCATAAATTATTTTGAAGTCCAACCACTCGTAAAAAATAAAATAAAAATAGTTGTGCATTTTGTTGGGAAAAGTGATTTTTTATTCTCCATTTAATCAGTATCAGTATTCTGCCATCTTAAAAAACATAAAATTAAAATAAAGCTTATTTTGCAATATTTTCATTGAATGTTCAATTTCACTTTATTTTGGTTTATCCCAAATAAAATGCATGTTCCTTGACTATCAATGCTCCTCCTCCCCCCTTGTAAATCTCTGTTAATGTTGGTTATTAATTTATGTAATAATATAATAAAAACAATAAATATTATACATTTGACTTACTGTTTGGTAGGGGAATATAGATCCTCTTTTCCAATCTTCTCCTTAGCGCTTCATCGATATCCCAGGGGAAGTTAGTCGCAGCTAATACCATGACTACCCGTCCCTGATCATCACTGTTCGAGCTAATACCGTCCATTTGGACGAGTAGTTCAGACTTTACTCTCCTAGAAGCTTCGTGCTCTGACTCTGAACCTCTTCGGGAACATAATGAGTCAATCTCATCTATGAAGATTGTTGAGGGCGCATAAAATCGTGCCTGAAAAAAATAATTAAAATCAGCTATAGTTTAATTTAATCCAATTAATGGGAAAAGTAGTTTGCAATAAAATTATATGATTTATGGTTTAACTACAAAGTTGTAATTCTGAATAAAAAAAAACAACTAAAGCAAGAAAGTAAAATAATATTTAACTATAAATATGCAAAGGATCTTATACAATACTTTTTTGGTAGTATTGCAAGTACCAATATAACATGCTTATGAAGCCAAAGATGATATTATACCATACTGATAAATAAATTAGATTTTCAAATATATTATTAATCCTTGAACAATATCAAATATTAGTCGAAATAGTCAGTCAGTGTCTTTCTATGGAACATTTATAAAGATTTGTTTTTATAAGCCAATACCAAAATGTATATTTATGTACTGAGGTAATAACAATTTTTTTTTCTCATATTATGGAAGCATTTAAATACGGACAGTTGTGGGATATTAGTTAGGTCCACATTTTTCAATATGAAAAAAAAAATAAAAACATCAAAATTTTATTATTTAAACATTTTAGTCTTTTCTAATGGCCATTTTGAAATAGAAAACTCTTGGAAGTATTACTCATAATTTATTTTAAATCTTGCTTATTCCCAGTTTTTTTTTTTGCTAAGGACATTTTTTTTTCCTAGTGGCTTTAATATTTACAATATATAAATTAAAAAATATTTTCTTATATTAGGGAAAAATTAAGAATTTCTTTTACTAGATTTTATACTAATTATTATAAAAAACAAAATATATTTATCAAAGAAGTAGATTAGAAAATAGAAAAAATTAATTTTCTACCATCATATGGGTTTCAGTTCAATGATTACCAAGGTGAGAAAATTGATAGTATAAGATTAGTTTTTAATATATATATATAATTATTAAGATTAGTTTTTAAGATATATATAATTTAATACTCTACTCTACTATATTTAGTAGAGTAGAGTATACTATATAAATAGGGAATTAGCCTAGAAAAAACTAAAAAAATTGTTACAGACTCTAATGCAATATTACAGAATACAGAGCCATTGGTAGTCGGTCAAGCGGGACAGATATTGGTTAGTCATAGCTAATGAGTTGAAGCACAGCATTTTTAGTGAAAGCAACTTGAATATTTTTAAAAAATATGATTAAATGGTGTCCTGGAGACTGCAGGAGGACTATCTAGACAACAGAAATGGAAATCTACATTTAAGATAAGTCAGTTTATTTATAACTTCTAAAACTATAGTGGAGTCAACACTAATGTAACTTCTTGGTATTTTAATTCAAGAGGATGTGAAAATAGTAAGTTAAACTTTTAACGATATCTAAAAGCAGTGAAATAGGATATATTTATAATAAATTGGAGATTTAGTATTCTCTTAAAACAATCTGACAAGTTGTGTACTCGTATTGTTATTTTCTACAGTATCTATATAGTATGTGTCTGTATATTAGCTACGTATAAAAGAGTCTTTAACCACTGACTCAGTAACTTATTGATAACTGTATCTCAAAAATGACAAAGCCTATGAAGTTGAAATTATTAATGGTGGTTCTCCACATCATAGTATATAAGCTGTATAAGTGCAATCAGGCTGGATTTTAAAAAAAAGTAAACTGGCTAATTAAAATTATTTTTTTGAATAACTTGAAAACTATACATGTTCTGGAATATTACAACCATTCATTAAAAAGATAATTAAATTATCTAAAACATCATCTAGATTGGACTAGCGTTAACAGATGGAAATATTATGTTTTTACATCGACATATAAATAAATAGATACGATGCACTTACTGACTTATTGATTTCTGGTCTAGAAACAACAATGCCTACCTATTAAGTTGAAATTATTACTGGAGGTGCTCCTTATGGTGTATATGAGCAATAAGGCTAGGTTTAAAAAAAAATAGGTAAAAAAAATAAAGAGGGATGAAGGTGATTAAAACCGGCCTTAGGACAGGACTCCCCACTAATGTATTATAAAACAAAACAGTTTTGCCAAATTTCTAGGCCATTCCATATCAGGAATGTGTTCGTCACATCAATAAAAATTATTCTTTAAGTTATATTATTTTTAAGAACAAACTTTAGTAATCAATCAAGATAAAAAATTTAACACCTTCTTAAAATTTGCGATTTAACATTTTATGATAAGTAAAATAAAAAAATCAGACCAAAAACTCTGTCTCTCTGTGCCATACTTTAGATTTAGCCCCAAAGTCATCGATAAAACTTAAGATGATTCTTGGAACTTGTTATTAGCATCCACGTTTCTATGGAGTCCCGTTAAAGAAATAATTTAATAGAGAACAAAACTAAACTAAAAATATTTAGATACAAAAAATGATGTTGGTATTGGACTACATAGTGAGGAAACTCATGTGAGTAGGCACAACAAATATTTATTGTTTGTTATTTATTGATATGATAAATATTGGATGTAAATAATAAATCATTGAGTAATAAAATGGTCACTGGTAATAAAATGTTTTTAAAATGGTCAGAATTCAGAAGATCACACAGCTTTAATGAAAACTTTTGATATTCTTTGGTGACCATTTTTTAAGCTTACAAAAACCCATTAAAAAAATAATAGGCGGAGGGCTATTTAATAACAGATAAAGGAATGTAAAAGGTCTAATTTATTTTTAATGTTCTTAACAGTAAATCACAAGTCCCCATGTGCAACTTTTAGGATTAAAAGATTGTTTATTTAAAAAAAAAATCTCACTGCTTTTATTGACTCCAGATTATTTTATTGACAATTTATTATAACCAAATTTATGAATATGACTAACTATATTCATAAAAATTTTAATTAAATTATAGTTCTATTTTCTAGAGGAATAGAATATCTCACATCAGATGAAAGATCAGTTATAGAAAAGTTTCTCAATGGAGGCTAAAAGCAAAATGTTTAAACTAATTATTACCATTTCGAACAAAAGCCTGACTAGTTTCTCAGATTCGCCTCTGTATTTAGAGGTCAGCGTGGAAGAAGATACATTAAAAAATGTTGTTCCACACTCAGTAGCAACTGCCTTAGCCAACATGGTCTTCCCAGTACCAGGAGGACCCACCATCAGCACACCTTTCCAAGGCCGACGAATCCCCTGTAACAGTTAATAAAAAAGTATATGTTAATATTCGATTAACAATCAACACAACAAATAAATAATTTAGACATACAGATTATAATAAGTATATGGAATGATATATAAATGGTGATATAAATTAACCAACTTATTGCAGTGAAGTTGTGTTAAATAGTCAAATTAGAGAAACAAAAGGGATATGTCCAGGAATAATAAATAAAATAAAAACAAATCTTTTACTAAAAACATTGAAGGTTTTACAACAAACATCTTAGTATTTTAGAAAAACAACTTAATCTAGCCAGGAATGGTTGTCGAGATATATTCATTAATGCAATCCAGGATTTAATCTAATCTATTCTGGCAGATAACCATTACAGATAAAAAAAAATTATGAATTACCATGTGCTATTTAGTCTATTTGGTAATAAGCTTCTTATCAGGTTTTGTGAGAGTCCACTATACGATTATAAATACAAACCTACATATAATCCCATCTTAAAAATCCAGGAAGTATGGAGGATTTCAAGAATGCAGAATAAGGAATCAAGATCAAAGTCGTTCTTCCTTTAGATAACATGTGCTTTTTAGATTACTAAACATGTCAGATTAACAAATATCAGACTAACAAGATTGTACTGTAATAAAAAGAACTGTTGGTAAATTTGATTCAGAATCACATTTACACTGAGAGCTTACACTCTAAAGAATGACTAGAAAATCTTATGAAAGCAAATCGGAATTTCCCAGGCAGTCCTTACAAATAAAAACAACTTTGAACAGAATGGGTCTAGTTACTGAAAATACACAATGATACAAAAAATAAAAATCTCAATAAAGGTCTTACAATAATTAATTTTGAACATAAAACTGAATCAAAATAAAATAGGTAATTAAATAGAAAAGTAAAACGAAATTTATCAAGAATACTATCAGATAAGAAGCAAAAGTAGTTGGGTTAAGAGATAAGATAAATGAAAATAAACCATACTTAAATATGATGGGATTAGATAAGAGAGGACGGTAATGGTTGGTGTAAGAGAAGGCCAGTAAAAATACTGACTACACTTCAGTGTTGATTGATTAAGAGTATAATTAAGTACTTTATAAGAAAGTAATGAGAGGTGCCGGTTCGAATCCGGCCAGGGACGTTGACTTTTTTCATTGAGTGGCGGTCCCAGAAAATGAAGAACTTTGGCCCCTCAACCACGGTTAGGCAGTATAGGACTCCATGGGAGTCTTGGCCGAAAAAAAAAAAATTAGAGCGTGGTGGCATGACACAACTCCAAGGACACGGGTTCGAATCCAGCTGAGCAGAAAAATTGTTTCTCTTACACTGTTGCCGTGCGTCAACCGTATGGATCTAGAGCCCTCCTGGGGTCCACCCAGCCCCATAAATTGGGTATCCTTACAGATTTTAATTTTTTAATAACAAAACAATATTTGATAAATTAACTATAAATGCTTTATCAAATCTTCATCAGAATCATGATATCAAAACACATATCTGTTATTAACTATTTAAGTGGCCATCATAACAGATGAATTATGGCAATATGAAGATTCATGCGAAGGCAATCTTTAATATTACACTTAGTTTCGATTCCTAAGATGACAAATAAATATCATAAATAGCATTTATATATAATATTGAGTACATGAAAATATTGTTCCTGCCCACGGGACAGCTAAGCAAATGGAATAAGCAGTCGTCAGGGACTGCTCAGGCTCTATACAACAGTTTTGCATACTTATCTCATTGGAATTTTATTTTTTCTCTTTAACTAAATCTAGGCGCTCAACATTTTTTTACCTCAAAAATTATATTAAATTAATACAGATAAATTCTGATAATCTAAAAATGTATTCTACATTAAGGCTATAAAAATTTAATTTAACTGTATCTAAGAAACACAGAAATTTGTCCTGAGAAACCTTGTATCAAAATTAAATCGGTATCTGTCACAGCAACGTAACTCCTCTTTATTATTTTGATATTGTTTTGAAAAGTCCAACATGGTTATAAATACAAAATTGTATTTTATCAAAAATAAAGAACTATATAAAACCGTTTTTGGTTAATTTTAGAGCTAAAGTTAAATCACTACTGTTAAAATCCATTGGTCCAAGAGATAAGAATCGTTTAGTAAATAACTTGTAGTTGGAGGTCAGTAATAAAACAACTGATTTCATTTTATTTTTGATAAAACTAACTATCCATATTAAAGAGTAGATAGATAAATTCATAATGAATGAATAGATATAGTTAAAAAGAGCTAAACATTGATAAACTGAAACAAAATATTTTGAAAAGAATTCTTGATCAAAACAGTGAACTATTAATAAATATTCTATATATTTACAAAGCATACTCAGTTACTATTAAATATATAAACTCACGAACTCTTGTTCCAACATTGTATAAACTTTTTTTTTTTTTTTTTTATTAATTAAAATAATATTGATGAGGAGATAGTTGACCATGGATAATATATATGATGGTTGGGGGTGCGATTTAATAAGAACATGAATAAGTTAAAAACTTATTTATTAGTGCCGACGTTTAGGCCAGAATTTCTATCCTTCATCAGGGCTGCTAGGAAGAGATGTAAAATCCAAGTGACTTAGGATTTCCAAGAGAAAATCAAGTAATAATAAACCGCTGCTAAGAATATCCTGTGCAGATAATAATGTAACATAAATGCTTATACATGTTCTAGGACTTTAAATTTTACCTTGAAAAAGTCAGGCATCCACATAGGTAAAACCACTGCTTCCTCAAGTAACCTCTTGGCTTCATGTAGATCGGCAATATCATCCCACCTGATGTTGGGGTTCTTTTGGACAATATCCCTTTCTGAAATAAAATCATAATAAAATTAAATGATAAGGGAAGATTGAAAAATCAAATATTTTTGAATAAAGCTCCTTTAACTTCTAAGAAACTATGGACAGATTTCAAAACTCAACACTAATTTCATTGATTGATTGAATACTTATTAGAATTAAAGAGAAAACTTATTAGATTCAAGTAGACGGTTACTGAACTGAAAGGTAACAAACAATATAATATATTTTTGTTATAAACAAAAACAATGGATCCCACGGAAATAGTATTAAAGCAACAAGGCAAATAATATCTTACTGGCTTATACGATAAAATAAGAGTACCTCTAGGATTAAAAATGAGAGAAAAAAAGGTTTATTTTATTTTATCTTAAGACATTCCCGAGTTCTATCCCGAGATATATAAGGATAATGGCGATTACGAAAGAAAAAGGGTTTTGGCCAATCTTTAACTTCAGCAAAATTGAGCTGGCAAGATCAACATGCAAGCAATATTTATTTTAATGAAAAATCAATAAACTTCTTATTATACTCATCTCATACAAACATTATTTAATTCGTTAAATTCAGATTTAATCATAATATTTTTATTTTAATACCCTCCTCTGCTTAGTAAGAAGGTTAATCAAAATTCTCATTTTTGTCAAAATCTCCCAACTTTCTTTTTAGTAATTTTTAACACCAATTCCCAAGTCATGTTTTTTGTGTTTATGTACCTTTCTGTTTTTAAAAATAGAGCCAAATTAATTCAAATCTTTTTTATCAGATAAAAACATCTGTCCCATTACCTAAACTGTGACATTTTCTGCAGCACAAAGTATAGTGTCAAGACTAAAAGATCAGCTGTGATGTCGATTTTAGAAACATACACGTTGCAATGAGGTTACACTTATTAGTTCATTCACTCACAGTGCTGCTGAAACCGATGGGACATCAGAGATTGAAGCTCTGAATAAAATATTGTCAAATGGTTTCCACTAATGAGTTTAGGGATGATCTGATTTCTAATTCCACTGATGAGCGAAGCAATGAGCTTATTTTTTTTTTTTTGGACACAATCAATGGACTAAGGGCTTTCTAATATCATAAAAAAGTGTATTATTAAAACCATTTCAAAAATGTTTAGATAGAAACATTACAGCTAGAGCCTTTTAACTTATCAGGGTTGAATACTTATGGATAAAACATTGGACAGACTATTCGTAGTTAAAGGGGCATCTGCATTTTCCATAATTCCAGGAACCACTCAAAAAACTACATCGGAACTGATAGATAATATTATATCAAATAAGTTTTTCTGTTACATGTAACAGATCAAAAAAAAACTTAGGGGGCAAATATAAAACAAATTCCATTGAAGAGACCAGGTTTGAATGAAACATGTAAAAAGTGTTAAGTCCATTAACCTGGTTAATCTAATCATTATGCAGACTGATAAGTTAATCCAAAAGGCCAGTAGTTTTGAATGCATGAAAACATAGAAAAGAACAAGCAGATTCGAGCAAAAAAATTACTTACCTAACATTTCCACCAGGTCGTGATCATAGCCACTGGGATCAAACCTCCTTTCTTCTGGAGTTTCATTATTTTCTTGAGTTTCCTTCTCTTTATCACTTTTATCTCCCTAAAAAAATAATCCAGATTAATTTATAATAAAACTGAAACAGCATTGATATTAGAAATTGTTTAAAAAACAAATAAAAGTAATTAATTACATTGGTCTGAGCAGTATTGCCATTGGTTTCTTTTTTTGGCACAGTAGTTTTATTATTTCCTTTTTCATTGGTCTTTTTATTAGACATTATCTTATTGTCATTTCTCCTCGTTAGCGTATTTGTTTTATTAACAGCATTCTTCACTCCAGGTTTGGAAGTATCAGGCTTCTTTGCTGGCAACCTTTTATTAACAGGTGTCCTATAAAAAATACAATTGAATAAGTAATAAAAGCAATGTATAACAAAATAAAAATGGTTAAACTTTTCTAATAAAGCATCATTTATCATGATAATGTTAAAACAAAAATAAGTATATTTTTATGATTTATAAAAACATATAGAATTGGAAACATTTTAGCATTCAAGATCAAAATGTTTTAATGGAAATAACAAGTAAAAAGGAAAACAACAACATTTAATGATGGTTCATTGATTTTCTATTTATTGAGATAGAATGTTGGCGTTTTAAATAGATTTATATCATGAATGATATACCAAGTTTTCAATTCAACCAAATTTTGAGGTACCATTTACATTATTATAACAAAAGCTAACCTGTTGTGATCAACGGGTGTAGGCGGAGGCCATACATCTGGATCCCGATCAGGTGGTGGAGCCCATACGTCTTTAGGTGTACCGAGCCACATCACTGGGTCCCTAGTAGGTTCTTCATAAGGAAGGGGACTTCTTACAGGAATTCCTAAAAAAGAAAAAAATTAAAACTTAATAATCGGTCAGTAAATAATGAATTAATGTAAGGTATTTAACAAAACAACTAGAGTATAAAAGATAAGAAGGTTTCATGAGATTAAATGGATGAATAAGTTATGTTACGAACAAATGAAGCCAAGAGAAATGGAATTAAATGATTTTTGATGGCTAATCACAATTATTAACTTTTGAAAACCACTGTAACTTAAGGTTTAAAAAAATTAGACGAGGTGCAAGAATAAGAGTATTTTAAATGTTCTTTTGAAGAATAATCTCAAATTTTCTATAATGTTACATACCGTTTTCATCCATTCATGTCTTCAATTGTTAATAAATATTGTTTAAATGTTGTTCGTATAAAAATAGTGAGGTTTAACAAAAAAAAATTACCAATTGGACGATTATCTCTATGGTCTCTTTTAAACAGTTCAAGGGTTTGGATATTTACGACAAGTTTCTCATATTCTTGAGCAATTTGATGCTGCACCTAAAATAATAAAAATAGCAACTCATCAAAAGTTTTAAAACCAATTTGATTTTTACACAATGTACTAATGAATTAATAATCATTTGCACTAGTTCCAAAATTGGAATAGTTGGCTTGCAAGCTAAACAAATTTTAAGAAAAAAAATATTGAATTGACAAGTAATAACTTTATGGTGGTTGATTATGTGGTATGTACACTGGCCAAATAGAATGTTTGAACTTACCAGCTGCCATTTACTTCTTCTGGTTTCATCCAAAATTGATAACAATAACTTGTGGATTTGTTGAATAACTCCTTGGTAATAAACACTCGAAGATTCATAATTTCCCATCACAGCCATTTCCCTGGCTAATTTCGTACTCTCGCATATTTCATTTATAGAAACTGCCATCACTTTCATCACAACTGAAAATTTTAGCTAAACTGAATCACTTTTGCAAAAAAAAAAAATGAGAATTTAAATTAAGGCGAAATTTGAGTAAGTAAAAGGTTATTACATTATAACCTTTACGAAAACAAATATAATATCCGTTAATTTAAACAACAAATAAACAGAAACATAATGCATTGTGTAAACATAACTTTTAAATTAATATATTCAAATGGTGATCTATGGAATAACCAACGGTCAAAAATCACAACACAGAAAAACCGTTAAACGAGCATAACACTTACAGGGTCTTAAGATTTCCATGAAGATCCTATGATTCTCGATAAATGCAGAAGAAATCAATGGACAACCGCATTATAGCAGTTGTGGATAGCATAGGGAAAGGTAAAAAAAATATGTGAGCAAATTACTTCGAGAACACAACGGTCCACTTGCAATGTCACAACTGAAGGTTTTACGCGCACTGCTGCCAACATAAAAATCAAAAATCGCCCTTTCCCCTATCAGCTCAGGGCAATTGGATGCAGAATCAAATCAGTATTTTTTTCAAATTTTGTGATTTAAATACTAAGTTTCTTTTATAAAATTAATTTTTAAATAATTGGATGAAATTATGTTATTAAAGATTTGTATTGTCACTCCGTGACTTTGCAGTGCAGGCGATGGTAAATTTTATTATCTTGAACGTATTTAAAATTTTAATATATTTCGAGATATATAAATGCGATTTGATCAGAGGGAAAATTGAAAAACTTTTTCAATACTTTTACGAATATTTTCGATTCCATTATTTAAACAAAGTAATTTTTTTTAATTTATAAAGATATTGGAAAACCATAAAGTTTTTATTTTTAAAATCATATCATTATGATTCCGTTCTAATCATTTCTCAATCTTATTACGATTAATTATTTAGGTAAACATCCTGAAGCTGACATTAAAAAAACTATTTAATGTTTTATATAATAAACACAAAGACATATCATAAGGGAGGAAAAGCCTACGTGAAAGATGGGAAATGAGTTGGAAAAGGCAAGGAGAAGTGGGGGTAACGGGACAGCTGTTGACATTAAGACCGACTCACTTTGCTCAGGTAGATAGCATCTTATCTCCGCATTCGCCATAACCGATTTTCATAAAAATCCTCCATTTGCAGACCTTCAATGGCATTAATTAACAATTTAAAAGGTGGACTATTCATTAATACGGTCGGAAGGGTTGGCAGCCGCTCAAGACTGGCCGTGAGGTCGGTCACATATTCCATTGTTGTCTATAAATGTTGATGTGGAAGAGCCTAGCTCGAAATAGAATTCTATAGACCAATATAAACATTTATAAGAGTAGGGCCCTCACACACTAATGATTGTCTTAGTGTCTTTAAAATTAGTCGAAATCACAAGGTGTAAGTCGTATTAACACGCACATGGGTAATCGAGATTTCAGGATTTTTTATATATTTAAATAAGTTATTAGAAAAATCCCCGAAACCAATCTGTTTCTGAATAAATAAAAATAAAATTTAAGCAAACAAAAAAAAAAAGCTTATTTCACGATTAAAAGATTTTTTTATACTTTAATTTTAATTAATATAAAACCATTCGGAAAAAAATATTTTTTGAATTATGTAATCGGATTTAAATTATAATAGCAAGGATTTTTTTCGATAGAAAAATTTAGTTAGAAGTATTAGCAACTCGTTACTAAATCTGTAACTGGAGGTCGCGATGGCCAAGTGTTGGGGCAAGGCTGTCCGGTAAGGAGTGGTGTAGGTTCGATTTCCACCAGGGTAAGATAATACCTATTAGAAAAGGGTGGCGACCTCTAGACAGCCTTGGGGTTGGCAATAAGAACTTGCAGTGGTTGTTTGTATCTAACTGAAAATAAGCATGTTGGGTCAGCTTCGGAAAGAGGAAAGGAGAAGAGAAGAGGAAACATTAATGTTTCAACTAGCATTCTTGGTTAAAACAGATCTGATAAATTAGAGGCAATCAACTAAAACATATAAATTTACATTTAATTGAATATAAATAATGTATAAAATATTTTGATGCAAATAATATTTGCAGAATAAAATTAAGTAATAGTTCGTTTCAATATGAATATATAAACTATTTAAGGTTATAATGATTTATTGATTTATTTAGAATAAATAGACTTCATACTTTAAAAAAAAAAAAAAATTGAAATTAATTTTCTAGGACATAAAAGTTTTCTTGAACAGTATCTTTCTGTTAAAAAAAAAATATCTTAGGCATGTTAACCAAATTTTGGTTAATATTCCTGCAATGTTTCAGCTAACATGCTTTTTTAAAATTAATCTGATATTTAGAGTAGAAATTTGCCTCAGTAACAAAAATATAAAACCATGGAAATCGTGAAAAAAAAAATTCATTAAATTTTAAATTTTTTCAAAAACATGATTGACACTATGTTTTAAAGATTTTCCACATTGAATTTGACTTTAAGGCATTTGAGCTGGAGAAAAAACCAACTAAAACAATTAATAGTACCCAGATATGGGAAAAATTTTAATCCATAAATACATCCAACATACAGTTTGGAAATATGACTGTTGAATCACTGTCGGTCATTCTTAAATTAGCCGCAACATTTTAACGGAATTATAGTTTTTTTTTTTTTTTTTTTTTTTAGAGAAAGCTCAGTTATTATAACTTTTTATTTTGTGTGAATGAAGCTCTCCGTTAAACTTCCCGACAAAATTTAACGGACAGCTCTAAAAACGGAGCAGAAGACGAACGAATTTGAAATCTAGCGAAGAAACCGTTTTGAAGAGACCCACGTCCCATGGCGTAGAGATCGATTCGTCACGAGAAGTTGAACGTGTGAGAGGACCAAGAGGGAATAGATAAATGATAGTGTTCATTCTAGAGGGAATTAATACGAATTAACAGCATTAGGCTCGGATTATAGTAGAAAAAAATATAAAAATATAACTGAAATAAACATTAGTTATGGCTTGGAACTTGTGGGACAAGAACGGAAAGAAATCGGAATGAGAATGAGAAGTAAAGACATCTTTATTGTTATTTATTTTTTTACGATAATGTAATAGAAATCATAACTTTGGATAAATATGCATGAATATCACATAAAAGAAAAATACTATTTTATATAGGACGAAATAACAGCTTTAAGTTTTTAACAAAGAAAAAAAATGTAAAAGGAGGATGAAAAAGTAAAAAAAAAAAAAAAAATTGAAAGAAAGATGAATTTTGTAGTTTTGAGGATAAGCTAATTCAAACTCGAAAGTCCAATAATTAAAGATTTGAAAAAGTAAAAAATAATTTAAATTTTATGTTTGAAATATAATAAATGGTATAACATTATGAACCTTTAAAAAATATTCAATAGAAATTTATTATTGGAATTTAAAGACCATACCTTACGTACAGCATGTGAAAATTAATTAATTAAATCATTTCTTAAAAAAAAATCCACATGAAATTTGCTCCTGAAAAATGAAGCGTTGATTGTTAAATTTACGGAATTATTAAACGTCTGGTACAAAAACAAAAATATGAAATTTTTTGTAATTATGAGAGATAGTTGACCGTGGATGATGAATGAGGAGAAGATGGTTGG
>NW_027112673.1:990398-993454 GCF_000696795.3 Halyomorpha halys | reverse complement strand
AAAATAAGGGGAAAGAGTAAAATAAAGAAAGGAGAAAGAAAACAAAAACGAACCTGTTAGCTGGAAGATCAAACGTCTAATGGAAAAACAGCGCTAATGGCGGTCAAACCCAGAATTAAAAATTAAAAATTTTTTGATTTTGTATAATGTAATTGAAGAGTTAAGCAAAGACTTCAAGAAATGGTTACGTTTCGTCAAAGAACCAAAAGACTAGACTGTAAATAGGTTTTAATTTATTCTAAATTTAGTTCCAGTAAATAGTAAACAAAATAACTTTTCTTTTTTCCTTAAAATACTTTTTGAAAAGTAAAAATTACTCGTGATTTTTATTTTAGTTTAAAAATATGGAAGATGGAAGATATTCGACTTTGTGTTATTTTTAGCAACAAATACTTTATATGATTTTAATCAATTTAAAGGGACTTATAAATTTTGAGAATATAAGAATAGTTAAAAATTAATAGGAAACGAAAGTAAATGTTAGTATTTTTTTTTCGTATCCTTTCTGCAACATAATAACATTACATACATACATACATAATACATGGAAACGAAATTTGTCATTTCACTAGAGGCATTATAATGTGTTGATTGCAGGGCCCAATTAAGGTAGTATATAACTGATGGTAGTCTATGGCTAACGCCATTGGAGTAAATGTTAGTATTTTTTTTTCGTATCCTTTCTGCAACATAATAACATTACATACATACATACATAATACATGGAAACGAAATTTGTCATTTCACTAGAGGCATTATAATGTGTTGATTGCAGGGCCCAATTAAGGTAGTATATAACTGATGGTAGTCTATGGCTAACGCCATTGGAGTAAATGTTAGTATTTTTTTTTCGTATCCTTTCTGCAACATAATAACATTACATACATACATACATAATACATGGAAACGAAATTTGTCATTTCACTAGAGGCATTATAATGTGTTGATTGCAGGGCCCAATTAAGGTAGTATATAACTGATGGTAGTCTATGGCTAACGCCATTGGAGTAAATGTTAGTATTTTTTTTTCGTATCCTTTCTGCAACATAATAACATTACATACATACATACATAATACATGGAAACGAAATTTGTCATTTCACTAGAGGCATTATAATGTGTTGATTGCAGGGCCCAATTAAGGTAGTATATAACTGATGGTAGTCTATGGCTAACGCCATTGGAGTAAATGTTAGTATTTTTTTTTCGTATCCTTTCTGCAACATAATAACATTACATACATACATACATAATACATGGAAACGAAATTTGTCATTTCACTAGAGGCATTATAATGTGTTGATTGCAGGGCCCAATTAAGGTAGTATATAACTGATGGTAGTCTATGGCTAACGCCATTGGAGTAAATGTTAGTATTTTTTTTTCGTATCCTTTCTGCAACATAATAACATTACATACATACATACATAATACATGGAAACGAAATTTGTCATTTCACTAGAGGCATTATAATGTGTTGATTGCAGGGCCCAATTAAGGTAGTATATAACTGATGGTAGTCTATGGCTAACGCCATTGGAGTAAATGTTAGTATTTTTTTTTTCATACCATCTTAATTCATTAAAACGGCGTTTTGCAATTTCAGGCGCTTTTGAAATAGTGCTCGATTCAACTATGTTAACTCTTCTCTCCCCGTTTTATGCTAATATTTCAAAAGTGATATAGGACCCTCACTCCTTGGGTGTCTTAGTACACTAGTAGAGAGGTCCCTTCCTTCCCACCTGTGACAACGCAGATGGTGAGTGCTTCCCTCCACACAGAACCTTCCTTAAAGTGCCCTTCAGGCAAATAAGGACATTTATGTCTATTATGTATTATGTATACATATGGTTTAGTTTGAAATAATAAAATTAATAGAAGGGTGAGAAAAGAAAAAAAAAAGTGGTTTAGTGATCGCACGAGAACCGGGGTGTGTTCAACGTGGTATGGCCGTTGGCAAAAAAGACACTGAATATGTATGCATATTTGTATAAATTATCTGTTTGTTCAATACATATTATTACATATATTATCATGTCAGTATTTTTTTTCTTACTTCCTTTATTATAAATAACAATATTAATATATATCTAAGTATATACAAACGTAACTAGTGCCCTTCCTTTGCCATTTGACATTATAAGGGATTGGTCTGGGTCCACTGAAGGCTGGAGTTACAATATTGTCCGGGGGGTACAAAGAACGGGTAGGGCAGCTTCACTGGTCATGTCAGTAAATGTATTGCTCAGCCTAAATTGTGCCTGGGATTGATAAATTTACCTGGTAAGTAAATTTTAATGCTGGGACGGTTTCACTCATACATTATTTGATTGTATTCCAGTAAACCACAAGGATCGAAAGCGATGGTTTCTGAGGACAGATTTCTCCATTTTCGCAAGTATCTTATTATATAGAGGGAAAAAAAAAAAAAAAAAAAGTTAAAGTAGAATAAATTATTCTAAATTAAAAAAAAAATAGACTTTCTCTTATATAATTATAAATATATTTTTATAATCGTAAAAATCTTACTCCAATAAAAAATAATCAGCTAAACTCCATCAAACATTTCTAAGAAAAGAAGAAAAGGAATTATTCATTGAAAGAATAAATATTGGAAGATTATTCCTATAAAGAAATAATAGATAATAAACACTATATGATTTTAGAAAACGGATGTTCTTTGAAATTCATGAGAGAAACATAGAGACAGCCTGGTACTTTGTTGCCCCTTCAGACATGACAAGGGTTCAAACATCTAAATCTCTGGAGAAGGATATTCATTGGTAGTCATCTGGGGGCAGTGGTGGTATGTGTCCCGTTTTTAAAAGAACTTTCGGAACATGACATTAATAACTCCGACAATAACTTTAAAAGCATCGTGTCCTATAAAACAAGTTATTTTATACAACTATTCCTTGTATTTTCGTAGTTTTATTAGGCAAATTATTACCAAATATTTTCATTTATTTATTTTTGTTTTTTTATTATTGATAGATTTATTTATTGATAGATATTACAATCTGCCACACAGTTGTGGGCAATAGGTAATAGTGATG
>NW_027112673.1:969448-989492 GCF_000696795.3 Halyomorpha halys | reverse complement strand
AGTATAAATACTTTTAATCGATTGTTTATGTTCCTAATGTTATTAAGTGTTTTAAAAGTTTATATCTACATCATATGTGTTTATTGAGCTATTGAATACTTATTTACGTTTTAACATACTTTCATGTATGTTTTAAATTACTTTTATCCCTGTATACATTTATATTTGTAAATAAATAGTAAAAATAAAAAATCAACATATAAATAAATTTTTTTCAAGCCAATATCTTTGCCTGCTTTTTTTGCCACTTTCCCATAAATAAGGGTGATAAAACTTTTTTAAACCTTGTCTGCAAAACGAGGTGACGTCAAGATGGATTACAATGTTAACAGTAATCTATGATGTCATATCAAGTTGAAAAAATAAATGCAACTCTTATGACTTGAAGCAAGATCATCCATCCATCCAGTTGAAATGTCTTTCATATTACGGTGAAGGGAATGTCGGATAAAAAAGTAAAACTTCAAGAGTCAATTTTTTTATTTTTTATTAGTGGATAGATTTTCATAAAAATTATTATTATCATTCATACGAAAATATATATCTAATATATTTGAATATATATTTGATGTATAAGTCAAAAAGTGACCAAGACAGGCAGTTTTACATTCTATAGAACTTTTTTGAAATTTTGACTCTCCCTAGATAGTTCCTTTAATATACACTAAAAACAAATGTTTTGATGGAAGAATTTTGTGTTCTGTTTCTATCTAAAATATGTTAGTAAATACTAAATAAGTTCGTTTAACAAATAAAAAAAAAAGGATTTGTACTTAGTTAAGTTTCGAAATGGGCCCTGAGTGGCCGTGGAGCAGACATGTCGAATTAAAAAAAAGTTCGAAACACGATGTAAATTTCTTTGTAATCTATATGCCTAAGCGATCCTTCATCTTAAAAAAATCGATATTGGCAATTGTTGCATTAAGATACTGAAAAATGCTATAAGAAAATTAAAAAAAACATTTTTTATAAGTAAACATTATTAATTATATTTAAACTTCTTTATGACAGACACCCACGGGGAAGATGATTTTATTTGTTATACAGAGGCATTCACCAATTAAGTTGTGATAAGTCCACAAATTAAGTCCGAAAAAATATATAAGGATTTCATGCTATATAAGAAAACTAAAATCAACGTTTCGTTCGGTCGGACATTTAGTTTTAATTATTGTTTTGAAGAATACAATTTTGAAAATTGGTGGACAATATGAGGAATTTCCAGTATCATCTTAGGGCAGCCTGTTACTATGGTGCCAAATTAACAAAACGTTTACGCCACAGTCCGGGAGAAAATTCGTGGGGGCATACGGACAGATTTTTTTAAAATAGGTTTTTGGGTTATGAATTTCTTGAAACGTAAAACCTCAAATTTTGAGTGGGGATTTTAATTTGTTTATTAAATTTACAACTGAATGAACTGGCTTCGCAATAACTGAATGTGCCAAAGTACCGTCAGTGTGAGTTTTTGCGTTCATATTTTATGAATGGTGTCTGCATCTGAATAAGAGAAGTTCCATAATAGAGGGGTTCAAATGTATTAAATTTGTACCTAGTTGAACAGGTACAAATACTTTGATATCATGAGGGATATAATAATTTTGAGGGACGTCCATTAAGAGAAGTTTTCCAGTACTTACAAATTTCATAATTTTTGCTAAGAGCAAGAATATCTAAACTATAAAAATAAAAAAGAAACAAATTATTGAATTATAATATTTTTGTTTTAAGAAATGCTTGCTTGCCTCCACTACGATTCGTAAAAATCTGAAAGTTTTAATACTAAGCCTCTATTGATGAAAGTCTAGAATCTAGACTCTAGATTATTGTAAACTGCCTCACCAAATGTTGGATTATGCAAATAAGTAAAAAGAACTAAGTATTCATTTATATTTTTGTACAAAATTAAAAGATAGAGTAGATATAATGCTCTACGAATGGATGTCAGAGGGGATTCACATTACATCTTTAAGTGAAACCCTGACCAGCATTGACGCAGAAACAGATGCTCTTAACAGCTGCGGCCTCCACGTCATTGAACGACCTTCTCCCCTGCCTTACCTTGGCAGATCACGGAACGAAGGACCAGACCACACGGGCTCTTTGTTATCTCTATCCAACCCGATATGGCATATGTCACATAGCACAGGAGAGAGATGGTGTAATCGCCATAAAAATGATTCTAATACAAAGGGAAAACCTTTTTTATACGATTATCTGCATATACTGACCAACATTTCAGGTGAAATATATTTCTTAAGGGCTAATTATCTACCATAAACATGAGAAGAAGTCAGTACCGTTTGTGTATCCACTACTGTATAGATTTTAAAACCAAATTCTTGGCTTAAAAATATATATATTAGAAAAGGTTTCTGTTTCAGTCATTAAGCTACTTAAGTGATCGTAAAGTATTTAAAATAACAAAATTATGTTTTTAAATGCGATCTCTGAACTTTGAATACAACAAATAAATCAATGGTTAAATGAAAACAAACTCTTTACAGAACTCAGTGGGATGAATGGTGAATTTCCCGACCATCATTTCGTCTTATCTGACTGATTGAATCCTTCCCCGCTGGACTCGCTCCGCCAAGACCCCCCCTTTTTTTCTTTTTTTTCGTACCCTCCATTGAAAATAAGGAATACTTATGTACAATGATGTCAGTTGAAGTTTGCTGCCTTCTTCTACCCATGGATATTTTAAGGACAGAATCGATGGCGCCGTATGCACATTGGAATTGGTTAAGACCCCCGGGAAGCGACGGCCCTATATCACTTTTGAAATATTAGCTTAAAACGGGAAGAGGAAACTTTAATATAGTTAAACCGAGCAATATTTAAAAAAAAAGCGCCTGAAATTGAAAAAAACGGTCTCCACTCCCGCCCTTTTTTTTTTGTTTTCAAATCCTCTTTATTTATATATAATTACAATTACAAATATATAATATAATACATAGTATATATACAGATTACAGTAGTATATATACAGTATTACACAGTATATATATAGAGACTTTGTTTGCCGTGTGGCAGTATAAGATGAGTTACAGCCCCTCATGACAGCCGAGCGTTCTAATCCCACTCCCGCCCTTTTTTTTTGTTTTCAAATCCTCTTTATTTATATATAATTACAATTACAAACATATAATATAATACATAGTATATTTACAGATTACAGTAGTATATATACAGTATTACATAGTATATATACAGATGACTTTGTTTGCCGTGTGGCAGTATAAGATGAGTTACAGCCCCTCACGACAGCCGAGCGTTCTAATCCCACTCCCGCCCTTTTTTTTTTTAAATCCACTCCCGCCCTCCATGGTAGCCTTACTTATCTGACTTTTCAAACAGACAATTATAGCGAGTAGGTTCGTCTATGTACGACATGTCACAATCTCACAAAAGGAGATTATAACACAAAAAAGGCAATCTTTCCCCGCCGGACCCACCCCACTAAGACCCCCCGGAAGCGACGGCCCTATATCACTTTTGAAATATTAGTTTAAAATGGGAAGAGGAAACTATAAGATAGTTAAACCGAGCAATATTTAAAAAGCGCCTGAAATTGAAAAACGGCATGACAAAATATTAGTGTTCTCATCTTCACATCCCTGGTGCTCTGTAAGGTCCTTTCATACGATACCTATCTCACTGTTTGCAGGCAGCATTGCAGGGTGGAACTTTATCCATGTAGGACACTTTATTAACATCCATACTATGCTTCAATGTTTCATTAATACAAAAATTCATTGCATTGTCATTTCATGCTATTTCTTAGATTGAACAAGGACAAAGTGACTTTTTTTTGAGTAATCATTTTATTGGAAGAAGTAGATTGGAAGAAGATAGTCCGGGTGGCGGTCAATAAAAGTATTAAAATAGGAAAAAAAACTATTTTGAGTTTTCATCTTTGTTTCTATCTGAAAGCCCTGCGAAGTAGGGCGAAACGTTGCTTAACAATAAATAGTTTTCTTTTACTATTTTGTTACCTTTGTTGACCACCCGGACTATCTTCATTAATAATTTTAATTACCAATTATGAGGCTACCATGTTTAATTTGTCTGTTCCATGGGTCTACCGCGGTACGTCCCATGAAAGTATTATCTTCTTATGAAAGTGTTGTAATCTACTATTATTGAGTTATCTACTCTAATGAAGTAGAGTTGACTAGACCATGCCTTATAGCGTCATTTCCATCAATTTTTATTTCTAGTCGAATACATATTTGGGTAGATACTAAATTATTTTGTTATCTAAATTTTAATTAATTTAATTTCCACATTAAAAATTGATTTATATCACTCAAATATACATCATGCTCTTAGTCTTGGACGATTTGTTAATTTTTTTTCATATTTCAACTTTTTTGTAAACTCATCACTTAAAATTGCCATTTTTCTGAGTATCCCCGAGCCCACTCAATACGCACGAGGGGTAGAGCAGGATGCTTCGAGATCCCAGCGCAACCTTAATGGGAAATAGTAACAGACTTACTTTTAATGATCTATTATCTACGTCTGCTTTTCTATAGCTGTGTTCCTAATTTTATCAGTATGGCTAAAAATGATACGGGTTTTCTCGATAGTGCCACAAACATAGCGAGTTCGTTTAAATCCAATCACAATGATTATAAACTCGTATGGATGACGATCCCCAACATGATTACACAATAAAAGATAATAAACAATAAACAAAACATGTAAAATAAAATAAGGAGCATCGAGAAAGGGAAGGAACATAGTATTAGGAATCCATGAAATTCTTATCTGCAAGTTTTCAAATTCTTATCAAGAAGAAAATACAACTTTATACTGATATATTATTATATATTTGTTATTTATATACTTTATTAAATATTTAAAAATAATTATTTGAACGGTATGAAAAAAAATCTAAGTACTTATACATTCCATTCCGTGATTACATAACATTAATATCACATTTAGAGAAAAATATGACTTTCTATTTCACTTTTGATCTGTACAAAACTAAGTCACTATTAAAGACGGTAGGAAAGATCAAGAAAGAGAACAGACAGTGGTCATTAAACCTCTGAAAGGAAAATAAGGACTGAAGACAGAAAGCAAAGGAAATGTTTTAACTCGATTTCACCACCAACTGACAAATGAACAATAATAAGTTTTTTTATTGATTCAATGTATTCATTCACTTACTAGCTTTGTTAACAATTAAATTATTATTTTGTATTCTGATGAGAAACATTAGCGGAAAGGAGGTCAGTTCTGCCACGATCCTATAGAAAGCTATACTTTGATATAAGAACATCAATTTTACGCAAATTTTATAACATTAGGATAATTGTGATTTCTAATTGAATTAAATTATAGAAGATGAAGATTTCAACATAATAAGCCAAACCAGTTTCTGAAAAAGCATATTATTATAAACTAAAGATATAATCGAGATCTAAAATAGTAGTCCCGCTCTCGGTCTTTGGATGTCTAATTTTTGAAACTACGATGAAAGTTCTCCAAAACTAACTTTTAACGGACTATTTGATAAAATTCCAGGCCATAAAGGTGCACATTTAATGCACTTGAATCCCTCATTCACGTTCGATTATAATTTGTTTGATTTGAACCGTGAAACATGAAATGTATATACGAGGAGAAGATGGTTGGGAGAGCGGTCAAAATAAAACACGAATAATAAGGGAGGGGTAAAATAAGGTTAGGGAAAAAAGAGAATAAAACATAAAACAAACAGGTTCGTTTTATGTTTTATTCTCTTTTTGAATTCTCGCTTGAAATATTACCGCCAAGTGGCTTCTGCACCGCGAACGGCCAGACTCCGAATTATAAAATACGTTACAGAAATGACAGTGTGTTTTATATAAATAAAAAATGTTTTTTTGTGATGACAAAGTAAATAATTAACTTAATGTTATTCTGTTTATATTTTATTTTTTATTTGCTGTATTCATTGGTTGTTATCTTGTTCTGTTCTTAGCCCTGATGAAGGCTAGAAATTCTGGCCGAAACGTTGACACGCTTAAATAAGTTGATGTAACTTATTTAATCGTGCCAACGTTTCGGCTAGAGTTTCTATCCTTCATCAGGGCTACGAACAGAACAAGATAACGATCAATGAATATATATGAAAATAAAAAAAGGAAAATATAAACAGAATGACATAAAGTGAATAATTTTACAGAATGGAATTAACAAAATAAATTGATGAGAGAAGCGGAAAATAAAATGTGTATATATATATATATATATATGAATAAGTAGGTAAAATAACATAATTAAGGAAACAAAATAAAAATGAAGTTAAATAATGCAAAGAAATATGAATATATTAGTAATTTATAATTTAAAAATTAAAATATGGAAAGAAAAATAAAATTGAGAGAAAGAAAATATATGCAACCATAATAATTGATAAAGAGGCAAAATATAAGTAAATTTTAACAAAAGAAATTAATAGAATTTTTTTTTTTTAAAGAACAATAATAATATATGGTGAACATAACTAATAACGTGGGTAAGGAAAATTGAGAAAAGAAGGGGTGGTAAAATAAAAATAGGAAAAAAGAGAATAAAACGAACCTGTTAGCTTGAAATCTAACCACCAAGTGGTATTATGCGCCGAGAACGACCAAACTTCGAATTAAAAAATACGTTACAAGAATGACTAAGTGTTTTTAAGAGGAAACGTTACGAGTAAATAAATAATAAAAAGTAAAAATTAGAAAATATTATTTTTATTTTCTATATTCATTGGTTGTTATCTTGTTCTGTTCTTAGCCCTGATGAAGGCTAGAAACTCTAGCCGAAACGTTGGCACGATTAAATAAGTTACATCAACTTATTTGTGTTTTATTTTGACCGCACCTCCAACCATCTTCTCCTCTTACAAGTCATCCACGGTCAACTATCTCTCATAATTATGAAATGTATATGATGAGAAAAAAAAAAATTCATCACTTATGGTCTGGTAGCTTGTAAGATCATTCTAGAGAAAATTCAAAAGAAGTCTTGAGGTAAAAAAAAAAAATTATATACGCATCCTGCAAAAAATAATTTAGTCGAGATATTACTCGAATCATGTGTAGATTTTATTTTATTTTTAAGAAATATTACAATCTTGTAATTGATTTCTTCTTCCTCAGAGATATCACAACTCAAGTACATAATTCTATTATTTAATTTTTTGTTTTTATTTGTACCCCTTCATAACGGAAAACTCTGTAAAACTGACAGAATTATCTATCCTTTAGGAGTCCGTTATGGAGAGATTTGATTGTATCAGGCTTTTTTCAAGATTCGAAATGGGAATAGTACGCCATCTAATGTAATCAAAACACGAACGCAAATTATTCTTTTGTTGTTGTTGTTGTTGTCTGGGGCTTTAGGGCGTAAAACCCTGAGGTCATCAATGCCCATGTTTCGATTATTCTTTTAATTAATTATATCAATAAATAACATAAAATCAAACATCTGGTATGTCCAGTCTCATACGATTTTACTTACAACTTTGCGTTCAAAACCCAAAACAACAATTTATGCCAATATTGCTTCAATTATATTTCAAGGCAATCCTATTATCATCAATGTTAGTATTTAGAATGTTTTTGAGAGATGTAAAGTTTTTTATTTAATCCAAAAAATAGTTGAAAATCTGTTGAAAAATAGAAAATTATCTAATAAGACAATAAAGGATCTGTAACATACTAGGATGCTTGTCCAATCCATGCCAAAGTTTCATAATTCAATTTACGATTCCCTATGTCAGGTGATGTAAAAGGTGTCCAGGAGATAATCTCTAGAAAAAACAACGGAAGTTAAGATGTTACCCGTTGCATCCGTAATGCCGCCTTGATGCACCATGTTATTCAATGGGAGGCGTCATTTGCAAAGACAGTATCCTTCCGGTTTATTACTTCCGACCACTTTCACTAACGCATTGGCTACAGTACATCCGCTTCACTGAAGAAAAATAACAACAATAACATATAAATATTCAAACAATTATGGTGTTACGAACATCTAATTTAATGGTTCAGTATATCTCTCCTCTACATGCCCACATTGTACCTTGTACCATATTTTTGCTATAAAAATTTTATGGTTAATTGATAAATTACAAAGAAGACTCATTACTTACGATTACCACTCCATTTCTCATTTTTCACGTAAGAAAACAAGATCAATGATTTTATAGCATTTATCACGGATTGACGAGAAGTTTTCACTAATGTTTTGCGTACAACAAGCTAATGATGCATTGTCATGTGACGGTTTCTAACTTCGCCATTTTAACAGAAAAATAGATGTTAAAGACCATTTGACGACAGATCTTGATCCTCATATCAATCTTGCGATACGACACTTATCTCTCAAAACTCGCTAGAAAGTCAAGAGAAAAGTCAAGAAATAGCTGTCCTTATTATAATTTTTAGAACAGGTATATTTTAAATTGTTGGTAACGCGATGCTACTAACTCTAAAAACCTGGGTTCGAATCCGGCTAGGCAGAAAATTTTTTTCTATTACACTGTAGCTGTGAGTAGTGTAGGGTGAGTCAACCCTGTGGGTTCTGGAGCCCCCACAGAGTCCACCCAGCCTCATAAATTGGGTAACACCCTTAATTGGGTAAAAAGAGCGTGATTCTGACTAAATCACTACCTTGCACAACCGTAGGTCTAGTAAGAGTACTTCCTTACAAAGAACTGAACCCCTGACACTCCATGGGTTGTAGCGGTGCAGATTTTTATTTTTAAAATATTTTAAATTGCTACGGTATATCGGTTGGCAATTCTTACAAAATCGCTGACTCTTGTAATTATCGATAGGAAGAAGAAAACATACGAGGCACTCGGTCGTAAAACATGATAACTGAAAAAAAAAATGTAAACTTTCACAGTGTTAAACGTTTCCTTAAATCTGGGCCCTGTTTCATAATAAAGTACAAACTAATGCTATTAGTCTTGTAAATTTATCTTAATTCAATTACACAGACAATAGTACTATTGTATAATATTGTACAATAGTAACTTATACTTTAGTATTTTTTAATTCCTGTAATATCACTAATAGTCATCCCTATCATGAAAAAAATAAGTATTAGTATTATTATCACACTAGTTTCTACACTTGTACTACCAACTAATACCATTTCATGGTTCATTCAGCTTTCATTATGAAACAGGGCCCTGAAGTCACCAATTATAATTTAAAACTGAAATTATACGAGGAGAAGATGGTTGAGGGTGCGGTAAAAATAAAGCATAAATAAGTTGAAGTAACTTATTTAATCGTGCCAACGTTTCGGCCAGAATTTCTAGCTTTCATCAGGGCTAAGAACAGAACAAGATAACAACCAATGAATACAGAAAATAAAAACAGAATGCCATTAAGTCAATTATTTACTTTATCACAAAAAAAAAAATTTCATTTATATTACAAACAGTTTGTCACCTCTGTAACGTATTTTATAATTCGGAGTCTGGACGTTCGCGGTGCAGAAGCCACTTGGGGGTAAGATTTCAAGCTAACAGGTTCGTTTTATGATTTATTCTCTTTTTTCTCCCTATCTTTATTTTACTCCCCTCCTTCTTATCTACTCTTTTCTCAATTTTCCTTACCCACGTTATTATTTATGTTCACCATATATTATTATATAAATGTATATTGTTGTTTTAATTTCTTTTGATAAACTTTACTTATATTTGTCCTCTTTATCTATTATCATGGTTACATATTTCATTTGTTACATATATTTTCTTTCTCTCAATTTTATTTTTCTTTCCATAATTTTAATTTTTAAATGATTAATAAACTAATATATTCATATTTCTTTGCAATATATAACTTCTTTTTGTTTTTATTTCCTTAATTATGATATTTTATCAACTTGGCCAATTACCTATGTATACATTTTATTTTTCACTTCTCTTATCACTTTATTTTATTAATTCCATTCTGTACAATTATTTACTTTAATATCTTAAAGTAAATTCTGGCCGAAACGTTGGCACGATTAAAGAAGTTACTTCAACTTATTTGTGTTTTATTTTGACCGAACCCCCAACCATCATCTCTTCCTATAAGTCATCTCTTATGATTATAAAACTAACATTATTTCTTTTAAAAGATTAAATACCAAAAGAATATTTTAAAATTTATAATTATTGTATAACAATATCTTGTGGCTTTGTTTTATAAAGCAAGGTAATTAAAAAGTATTTAACCCTTATCTCTGAATATGAATGATTTACTATATAATGTTATTGTTGGCCACCCACAACAGAAATAAAACCTAGCCCTGACAATAATAGAATATAGAACTCAATTATGATAATAAAATACAATATAAAACTAAAACTCATTCCAGCCATTCCAAAGTCGTAGAAACAAACCTGCAGTCCTAGATATCCCCACATCTTATATTTAAGCATAAATATTATTTTTTGTTGTAGATAAGGACATTCATATTCTGACTTACGAGTTGAGAGAGAGGTTGAAAGAGTTGTTAGAGGACAGTTTATGTGGCAGTTGTAAATGTCTATTTGTAGATTTAACTTGTATACATAATGTCTTTGTCTCTATGTCTCTTCTAAAAAGTAATTAAAGTCAATCACACACCACTCTGCCTCTGAAATACATGACTTGAACATTTATTAAATTTATTTATTGAAACATTATTTTAAATCATAATAAATCTGAGACACTATGATTTACGACCCAATGTGCATCATATACAGTGGCGTAGCTTCACAATAAATAATAATATCTGTAGAATACAAAATAATATGGTTGTTATTACAAAAAGTTTTTAAGTTTACTGTTTGGTCTTAAAATTGAAATACCTAAATAAGGGGGCAGCCAAATTTTCCTCAGCTCCGGACGTCTGCTTCTCGCGTTACGCCACTGATCATATATAGAACACTACCACATATATATATTTTTACTGATATGAAAACTCCTAAGAGAAGATTATATTCAGATATCAGAAATCAGAAAATGAAAAAAACAAAGCAACACAAATACTACTTAATGAATGACAACAAAAATGAATGTTAGTTAAATGTTTAAGAGTATGAATGCGTTAAATGTGTAAGTGAAGACGGCGTAATCTCAATTTCCTGGCATACGCACCGGGAGTTCTCTGATCCATGTCATCATTTTCTACGCTGTAAGATGAATAACCTTCAATAACAGCCTTCATTCAACCTATGGAACCTGTTATACAGAGCCAGGTTGCCAGAGAAGTGGTTACACTTCAATTGCAAGTCTAAATCACCTTAGATATTTATAATTCATTTTAGGTTATATTCGCCACAAATTAAGACAGTTCCGAATCATTACAACTGTAATAATATAAAAAGTTGAAGATTTTGTTTGATCTCGCGTATTTCAGCTACTAGCATTCGATCTATTTGAGAGAAAAATCTCAAGATGAATATCTAACCCCGTAACGAATGGCAACCAGCTTAGGCTGAGGAATAATGCAGAGTTGTACCTGATTGATCAGGAACCTGATATGGTACTGTAAAGTGGAACTCCCAAGACCGCGGTGGGCTGGACATGTCACAAGAATATATAATGTCTCTCCCATTAAGAAGTATTGTTTGGTAATATTGAAAAAAAAGAAATAGACGGCCACGACTGAGATGGGCAGAAACTACAATTAATGCAAATTATTCTCTTCCTACAACTCATTAATTTATTTGTTTTGTTCTCTCATTGAGAAGCTCACCGAGTCGAGTGATTATTCTATCTATAGATTCTAATGTTAACTCCTATTGCAAATTAAGTAGGCAATTAGATTAATTAAAGTAATAAATCAACACGATATTCTTAGTCCATATTTTTAATTTAAATTTTTTCATAAATATATAAATAAATTTGAATCTGAATGTTATATATAAATTTAGTGGATTTTTAAATTCAATTCGATTCGAATTAAAAAAAAGTGAGTCTAGTCCAGACATCTAAAAACGAAATGAAACGTAGCTCATATATTACATCGAGCCGAGACACCGTATCGTCGTGATGTGACGTCATGGCAATGCATAACAAGTTTCTTTTCCAGCATCGCATCAAAGGAAGGACACAGATTGGAGTTACATATGCTCTTGTATGAAAAAGATAAAGGAAGAGGAAACAAATGAACTTAACCCTCATCGTGCCGAACGTGTATATATATGGTGCCGTAGTGACGGCGTCTAACTATTTGCATTGCAAGATAATGCTTTTTTTTTTTATTGATAGATTTATTTATTGATAGATATTACAATCTGCCACACAGTACTGGGAAATAGGTAATAGTGATGAATGATCTCATACATACTAAAATAAATAAAAAAAATAATAAAAAAAACTCTCTTAAAATATATACAAACAAAAGAATAGACAAGATGAACATAATCAAATTATCTGTATGAAAAATAAATAAATAAAATAACATAATGATAAAATAATATATACAATATTTACAGAATCGATCTGAGGATCCCTGACCCCACTCTATCCCCCTCCTGTGAGGGGTATAGCAGAGCTCAAGAGATCCCAGCGCATCCCTCTCGCCGCATCACTGGTAATGGGCCAGTGGAGGCTGAGCAAGTGCGCTAATCAAGATAATGCTATCACAATAAATTTATAATACATTATAAATGATCTAATTTCATCGCAGAGCTACCGAAAATGTACTGTAAATCATTACTCCTTGGTTTATTATTCAGCAAAGAAAAAAACGCTTTTCAAAATAATTTTTATATCTACCATAAAAAAATTGAAACTGTCGTCAAAATTCTAGGATCATCATTGGATGACCTGTGATTTGGATGCCAAACCTAAAACCAATTCTGGTGGATAGTTACAGAGAAAAGCAGTAAACGGTGGCGGAACAGATTTTTTAAAGTCGATTTTTGGATTCTGAAACCAAATTCATACGTTTGTTACTTACTACAAATCCAAAATACCTTGAAATGCTTGCTATAAACAAAGAAATTAGCAAAAGTCGGTATCCACATGCTTGTGCCAGAGAGGCAAAGATGGTGGAGGACGGTCTTTTATCGCCTTTTACTTTCGAATTACACTGTTTTCATTAAAAAAAAGGAACAAAAAATGATAGCCAAAATTAAAGAAAACTTAAATATCAGCAAGGTAGGTGGTAGATGATAAAAATGGATTTATGCCCGAAAACTCACAAGGCCACAAATTCAGTCGAGCTTGTACCAGCCGATCCGAATAATCCATCTACATGCTTGCGCATATGCGAATGTGCAATAGTTTGGCAATTGTGCAACAGCACCTCAAGTAGTTTGAAACGTATTGATTCACTTACAACAGTAGGACTGAAGATCTCTCATCCAGCATTTATTTCGTCTCAAGTTATTATCAAATAGTTGATAAAGAGTCCTTATGTTTTGGTAGATGTTTGATTTGTCACGCACCAAGACACTTTCGTTATGTTCGGAATCTTTTTGATTGGAAAGTCTTTTGCGCAGAACTGTATGTATGCGAACATTTCCGTGAAAGGTTATGAATGTGTTTATATTGTCTATGTTAGAACTTTAATGAATCGAAAAAATTAAGAAAAATGGTTCGATTCCATTGAAAAAAATTCTCCCATTTCATTTTAAATTGCTGTTAAAGGTAAATCTACTTGTAGAATTATGCTTGAGGTTAAGTGGAATTTTCCATAGTGAACACCCCATGGTAAGAAATATAGAGTTAAGGTTGCCTTGATGTTTTCTGCGAAATAACTCGTTAGCGAAGGAGGTTATTTTATTAAAATTATATTGGTGATAACATTATTTAATAAGTAGTAAAATTTAACAGATAAATACTTAGAAGAAACACATGTCAAGATGTTGACGGAACCACTTGAGTGTTAAAACATTATCAATTATCGGCAATATTCGTAAAAGTCTCTTCAAGTACAATAAATGTACACTGCAGATTAATTCATTGCAATACACACTAGACAAATGCAATAAATATTTTAAATAATTTTATAATAAGCTGATAATGTATTTAACTAAAGTTCAAGCGACATTTGCTGAATGCAAAATGTGTTGTTCTTAAGAGTTTATAGGAATATTGCATTAGGGGTCTATTTGTGCTAACCTGTTAAATGTTCTATTGTGGTATTTGCTATTACGTTCTTTAGTTCAACGAATGTAGCTATTTTGCTTTAATTTAAAACAAAAAATAACTTATGAATAAAATAAATAACATATTCAGCACACAAATATCAAATGAGTTTATCGACTTTCACACTCAGCATGTTCAATATACTTTGCATAGGTTGTGCGAATAAATCTATTTTATAAATGTAAATTATGGAAATTTCATGTAATTGTCAGTTAAAAGAATATCATAAAAGATCTATTTACGTGCCTATAAAGCTTAGGATTACAAAGAACAGCGACATGAATCACTGTTTAGCGAGCAAGTCGTGTCACTGATAATAATATCTGTAATCTAAAAAAGTAGGCAAATTTCAGCAATGACTTATACATGACTAAAGGTTAAATTCTGTGATTTTTTATGATTATTTTTAATTTATATTTTTCTTATGTTAATTTATGATAATTTCAGTAAATATATTAAGTTGTAAAATTTATTTACAAAATCATTACATAACCTATTATCATAATAATGCAAACTAACTTCTATGTAAAGAACTTAGTAATTCATTCGCAAATAAATAATTAATAGATATTAATAAAAAAATTATATAAAACATAAATATATTTGTAATTTCAAATGATTAGGGGAAATCCTTGTATAACGCAGATGAAATGTTCCAGTGTTTGTTTCAACTTGTGCCGTGTGGGTGAGGCCAGTCTGAGATCTGTGTGGGCCTCAAGAAAGTAGGTCTGTGGAAATGTTATCGCGTAGCAAATAAATACAATACTATTGTTTATTATATAGCAATAATTATTTATCAATGAAAGTAATGGAGGTCATTATTTAAAAAACTTTTTTTTTTACAAATTCACATTAAATAAACAGCGCAGAGAAGATGAAATCGGTAAAGTTTTTTTCTTATTTGTCTTATCTACAACTTTAATGAAAAGCTTAAAGTTATAAGATACAATTATTTATTTATTTAATATATAAATCATTGACCGTAAGTGAATATAAGAGATGGTCGGGGTCAAGAAGAAACCAAAAATAGTTCTCTACTATTCATACATTGCCGACGTTTCGACCCACAATGTATTGATGTCTTCTTCTGGAATGATATGATTAGGACTGAGTCACTTGTTTACATATCCACTCACTACATTAACCCTACATTCTAGGTCAAAACGTAGGCAGTAAATAAATAGTTCAGAACTATTTTTGGTTTCTTTTTGACCACAGCCCTGACCATCACCTTCAAATTTATTTATTTGTATAAAATTATATTTAAAGAAATTTAAATATAATTTTAAAGAAATTTAAATATAATATTTAAAGCAAATTCATTTTCCATTAACTGTTCTGGGAAAAGATTAATTGAAAATTTAACTAATTTAAGGAAAATTCAGTTAATTAAACTTTATATTCAGACTCTATTATCTTTCGGGGCCGTTACTATTCACATTGAAATGAGTCGGGTGGAATAGAACGGCTTTACGGATTTCCAACTTAAAGGACCAAATTATTTGAAATATCATATGGTGCAACTTCTACTCTCTTCACGTTTGTGGTTAGTTGACCGGTTTTACAGAAATAACATTAATGTAGAAAATTCCTATTTACGTTAGTGTAAACTGGAGCTACGAGGGCGTGGTGAATCCTCTCTTTTTGGCTTCACTTTTGCATAGAAGAAGAATAGGGTTATGTTATTCCTCAGGTGAGAACAAAACTCAAGGATAAGTTAATAGTACGCCGCCCAGTAAGAATCCGTAGAGTTAGTATAGATATTCGATATTAATTAAATATTTGAAATATTTTATCGTCGCTTACCACTGTGATATCTCCAAACTCCGAAAAAAACTTACGATTAAAAAAAATAAATAAAAATTAATGCTCTATTCTAGAGACATTTAGAAAGAATACTTGATGTTAATAGGCATCCTGAAAAACAATGGTTAAGATATATCTCTATATATAGAGAGCTATCTCTAAAAGAATTACAATCATGTTATAGATTTTGTTTTGAGTTACGAGGTATCACATCATGGAACAGATAGACGGAATATTTTTAAAAATACAGGAAATTACTATTCAATATGACTAAAAGGAAGCTGAACAAATTTTTAAACAAAAAATCTTCCAGCCAAAATCACTTAACTTAAAGTTAATTGTAAAATGTATATTGGCATTTTTGGAATTGGAAAAGAAAGACAGTTATTTGTTTTTTATGTCGTCATATATTCTTTTATAGAACTCTCAGCTTAAATTTAAGTAAAAAATATTGTGCAAAAACCATTAAAGTGATTTGAAATATAAACTATTTGAATTTTTTTTATATATTACAGGCAACTTTTTTTTTTGTCGTATCATCATTTTTTTAAATTAAATATGTATTGTAATCAATGCGTTTAATAAAGTGTGAGGTGAAAAATATATAAATGAGCCGAATTGTTTTCTAAATATACTAAATTATGAATTAAACATAATTTTATTTATATGAAACGTTTCCACCTAAAATAAATGAAGTTTGAAAATTTAAATACCAAGAAATATGATCATTAATAAATTAGAAAAGGGAGAAATCGAGAAAGCACATACGTGAAAGAGACCAACAGTTTTTTGTTGAATACTTTCTGATTACCAAAAAACATCTCATAAATATCGGTAGTTTTTACATTTCAAAATTTCACTCATGCGATGTTTCATAATAAATGTTTCACAATAAACAAAGAAATCATAAATATATGATATTTGTAACCAATGTTGGACTGTATTTTAAGATACGCAAAAAATACATTTTATGTATGTTGTATTTTAAGGGACAAAATATAAATAGCAAATAGTATTTTATGTTTTATGAAACGAAATACAAAAATCTACTTTGTTGATTAAAAAGTAAGCTAATTGCATGTAATTTATCGACAGTTTATCTATCTTGTTGTTTTGTACTTTTCATTTCTTATGTTTTTTAATTTTATAGATTTTATTTTTAGTTATATATTAAATAGTATTATTTAAATATATATGTATATCTGAAATTGATACAAAGCAATTTACTTTTCTTTTGTACATAAAGATTTTTCAATTTTCTTTTCTTTCTTAGTTATTTATTATTCGTTTGTTTTTCTTATCCATTGCATAACCCACATTTTATTTACTAGACTAAGCCAATAATAAATAAAAATGTATATTTTTGTCACATAATACTTCTTTAGTATTTCAGATATAGAGAGAAAATGATTTCAAATACAAAATACATAATTTCATACGTATTTTATATTTGAAATCATTTTTTTCCAATTTGGAAAAAAATGATTTCAAAGATCAATGATATTCCAGGAATATCATTGATCTTTGAAATCATTTTTTTCCAAAACACTTGGCAGCAATTCATAATTGAAATACTTTTCTATCAAAATAATATTTGATTTTGTATCTGAAATAATTATTTCAAAAGCATTTATAGTCACAAGATTTGCCTAATCTCTATCGCTGTGGTTGTAAAAATTAATAATAATTAATATATTCGATTTTCTTAACTCTTAACTATTAAATATTATTTAGATTTAAGTACTATCCCATGGTGAATAAAATGTAAAATATCTATTAGAAAAATTAAAGTTAAATATGAAACAGAGTTCAGCCAACAGAAATGAGTAAAATAGGTTATCGTTGAATAAATTAATTTAGATGGTTTATAAGAATAATTAGGGAAAAGTAATTTTACATCGATTACTTTATACTTGTAATATCGATTTAATGTTCCCCGCAATCCTCCTATCGGAAAGATCGACCTTGATTCCGACCTTAAGTGGACGTTTAGATTATTTTATATGGACGGGGATAAACAGAAGAAAACAACATAAACTTCAAACGACTACAATCTAACACTTCACTTAAGTAATTTTCCATTTCGAAATCCACCTAGACTAATCGAATATAAAGTATTGTGTTTCAATAATAAAGGGAAGTACGTCATTTATATTTATTTTTGTTAATAAGTAAAATCCGATCTGAATGATCAATTTACTTTAACAATAAGTCAAATTGTCACAAGTCAAGAGGAAAATTGAATAATCGGTTGTCAAATAAATAATGGCTATTGGTCAAAAACAAATTGAATTAATTTATCATGAATTATTCCGGAGCACAATGGGCTGCTTGGTCACCCACAATTAGATTGATCGATTGTAATTTGACTTTTGTTCTGAGTATTAAAATTTATGACGTATTGAGCGGCATAATTTGCAAAAGTCATTATTTTCTGAAATATTATAATTATTTAGTTCAGGGTGAATATCACAAATTTATTTACAGCGGTTTCCAAAATGTTTTCTGCACGCCCCCCTTATTAGCGCAAAAAAAAAATTATGGCCTCAATTATCTTTAGAGTGGTTGAGTATCTAGGAAAATAAAAGAAGGCAGTGTAAAGTAAAAGGTGAAAAGCACTGTATATTTTAATTTTGTTTTTGTAATATTTTGAGAATATTACAAAAAAAAAAAAAATTAAAATATTACATTCCCTTGCGGTACATTGCCACACTTAGAGCACCCGGCCACACGCTTGTGACACCCCGGCCATACCCTCGGGGCACCCGCTACTATACAGTATGTAGGTTACCTTCATTAAACCTATTCTTCTGCTAAATACAGTTACACTTACACTTGAAATTCCACAATTCGAAATTAAATATTTGATTTTTGTTTTAGTAAATAAATACAAAAAATAATTATGGTAGGCTTATTAACATTAATATTAATTCAGTTTTTTTGAATTATGAAGTTGAATTATAAATTTGAATTTATATTAAATAGTTTCAATGGAATAAGACAGACCTAGTATATGTTTTATTAGCTAATATTATTTAACATGAGGAGCTTTCCGTTTGCCTTCCATATTCATCTCTATTGGCGTCTCTATAACTTCTCTTTTTATCCCTATAACATTTAATTGAAGGATATATCATTTAATAAATATAATAGAATATGTGATTATATAATTATATATTACATACAGTATTCATATAAATTAATGAAATTAAACTCTAATCTTTACCCCTTTTTTGCTACAAGAATGGTTGTAGCCGGTCTAATGTTAATCGATGTCTAAAGTTTTTATAATTAAAAATTGTAAATATAATTTATTATTATGTTTTATGGACTGATTCTACCTAGAACTGAAAATAAGGTTTTAATAGTTAGTGAGATAAAACATTATTTAATAAAATAATATTAGCAAGACTAATGATAACCATCCTGCAAAACATGACCAGAAATTATATTAATAATTTCAATTATAACAATTATAGAAACCTCCAGACGATGTACATTAGTTCAAATAAATTATTATCATTTAGACTAAAGAATTAAAAATAGGGTGTTGCTTTGACTAATTTACATGATAAATATTATTAATTAGGTACATATGTAATATTGAATATAAAAAAAATTATTGTTATGTCACTATAGATGAATATGTTACTGGACACCGTAAGCTTTAGGGAATAAAAATGATGAATTAAGACTGTCTACGGAATCCAAAAAGAAGTTATATTAAAGTAAAACCAACAGTCTAATATAATAATAATATTCTTTGTTTATTCCGGGACAAGTCCTTTTAAACTAATATAACAGACACTGAAAATAGGATTAAGTGCCTTAGGGTAAAGTACAAAAATTAAAAAAATAAAACATCTCTAATAATAATAAATTGCAAATGAAATAATATTAATTAACCAAAAAGAAAAAAAACAAATAATGTTTAAGTAGATACAACGTTTAAATGAATTATGTCGACAGTCAATAATATTTTGTAGTAAATGTAAAAAAAATAATAATAAAGTAATACAAAATAAACAAATAAAATACAACAATCTAACATATCATAAATTATAAAGTACCTAACTCCTGATAAAATAAAATGAAAAAAAAAA
>NW_027112673.1:945769-969398 GCF_000696795.3 Halyomorpha halys | reverse complement strand
TGAGCGAAGACGACAGCACCTTCGCTTGAATAGGGTTGATCTATCCTTGAGGCGTCAAAACAACTTTGAAATTTATATATCAATAAATAAAAAATGTATATATTTACAGGTTTTAAATGGAAACTACAAACATCAAATAAAATTAGAAGGTAACAAAAAATAAATCCTATAACAAACCATAAATCGTGAAATATCATCTAATAATAATACATGAAAAAGGAAAAAAAATGAAGTAATCATAGTTAACAGTTATAAATGTAATTATTGTGGTTACTCAAATAAAAAGCAAAGCTCATAGTTTCATATTTTAGATTTGTTGAAGTACTCAGCAAAAGATTAGGTTTATTAAAGGTAATTAGTTTATGGTAAGGTGCTGAATTCGTGCTGGGATTGTGTTTTATATTGTAAGCATGTTGTGGAAGTTTTCGTAGTATAGGACGACATTTTCTAGGACTGTTAGGATGTCCTTAGGAAGTCCTTCTGTATTGCGACATTTTGATAAAGACTTGTGGGTCCACTATTTTACGCAATCGTTCGGAAGGAGTGAATTCTTCGAATGTTTAAAGTCTGAACCACATAGTTCTGTCACATAGATAAGTAAAAGTGATTTTTATTTAGTAAAAGGCTTTAATGGGATTTAGTTACAAAATTTTAAACTTTAAATATTTACTTCATAATAATACCTAAACAGCTCAACCTACATTCTATTTTAATTATGTAACCGACAGATTGTGCAATACTTTTTGTAACTACACTAATGAAAGTAGTACTGTTTTGCCTTAAAAGGTCTTAAACAAATATCTGGACATGGAAGAATAATAACCCTAGAACATAGCTCTGAGAAACTCCTACTTCGTTCGTCTTCGTGAAAAGATAATTTACCAATTCTTAGAGTGCAATTTCGATCCATAGAGTAAAAAATGAAGTAGTATGAAGGTAGTTAGAGGAAGAAATATCTAGTGCTTTGAAACTTATCAAAAGAAACAAATTATATCAGAGATTGAATTGCAAATATTGGAATAATAATTAATTGACTCAAGATAAGTTTTTATAATCTCTTCTTCATTTGAATAGCTATACAAATCAGCAAAGGCACTAAAATGAGTGAAATAAATTAAAATCCAAACTTCATAAAAATAGAAAATACAAACCAATTCATAGTATAAAACAAAAAGTTTGCTATAATAATGTTGCCGGCAGTAACTGCAATATAGAATAGGGATGAATATCGGCAGACCAGAACGAATTGTAATTCAAGACGACGGATGAAAGTAAGGAGATACTTGTGTGAACAGATGGTGCAACATCTGGCTATTCAAATCGATAAAATCGGTAATAACCAAAAAAGAAATCAAAAAGATCTAAACCTACTAGGGATAAGATTTAAGATGAACATAGGAAAGAAAAGGTTAGATCTAGAGCCGTGTTATTATGAAACTGTACATTCAAATAATATAATAAAAGCGACAGACAATATAAAATATATTTAAAATAATACAAAATAAATGAATATGGATTAATTATATTTTTTTCGAAATTATCAGTCAAGTTACAACAATATATGTTTTCTTTTATCTAAAACTGATATATGATAAAATATATACTCAAAATATTTTAATAGTTTAATATATAATTACTATCATAATTATTTTACTATTTTTCAATTTTATTTATATGTTAATTTTTTATATAATAACTTAAATAGTGAGTATTAGTCTATGATGACATATATTTTTTTCTAACTACTTTAAAAAATAAAAATTCGCAGGAAATTATGAAATATCTAACATTCCAACAAGGAGAACGGTGAGGAATGCTACGTCAAGTGAAAAGAACTTGATCTAATGAGATAATTTTATACATAATGAAACTAGTTGTGTCAGTAACTAAATATTAAATACACAAAATAAACGCGGGGATAAAACAATTTGCAGCAGCACTCCGAAACGCTCAAGACGGAACATCTGATGCTGATTTCATAGTAATTTTAAGACTTAAATTAACAAAATATAAATGGATATAGTCTAATTATATTAATCAATCAAAATATCCTCGATGATATATCAATTTTTCCAGTCGATATGATGATGAAAGTCCTTCTTCATAAAAGTTCGGAATTTTATAAGAAATAATTTCTGGAAGGCATCTTCTAAATTGCCGTCAATCATAAACACATTAACATATTGAGCACATTTAAAAGAAAATAATTTCCTTCTTTGTTAATCGTAACCTCTTCTATGTTGGGAAGAACGAAATGCCTGCTTATAGAGTCCTAACCACGAATCTCGATCCTGTAACATCCACTGCCTCATCCTCCAGTTTCTCAGATTTCTCTTTATTCAAAGGCCTCCTTGACTCAAGAGAAATTGCTTCAATGCCTTTCTGCGCTATCCCTAAGGTCTTCTTCTGACGAGGAACTTATCTGGCACTACGATTTTCTTCTACACAATTTCAGCAGGCCTTATGTCCAGATTTTCTCTTTCTATAATGTTTCTTATGCGAAGACTCTAGTAGTTTTTCCTACGATCCTGTGCAAGGATCGCATCTTCATGGTAAGATTTTTCCGTTTGTGCTTAGTCGTCAGAGTACATGACTCACTGGTGTAGGTCATCATAATGAGAAATATGTTTTATAGACGGTCATTTTAGTCTCTTCATTAATTTCTTTTTATCTTAAGAAGTTATTTTTGATGGTGTTGAAGTACCTTCTTGACTTCACTTTCTCTTCTGTCTATTCGTCGCTTCAGCCATGTTTATTTATGTGAGTTCCAAGTTGCTCGTAATAACTAACTTGTTCCGATGAAATTCCATCAAAGATCAGCAGAGTAGAATCTTTCATGACTATCCTTAAAAGGTGCGAAAGCTGAATTGGTGTTTTCGTTCACTGTTTCTAAAAAAACATCAAATCATCTGTGTAAGCGAACAAAGAGAAAAAAGAGTGTCTCAGATGTCTGTATCCTAATTATCAGAGTATTCATTCATAGATATTGATGGATCCAGTTGAGAATCGAACTCACTACTTTCTGAACCAGGCACTCTGGCTCTCATCCCACCTTGTCCTCAAAGGTCTTTTTATATCTCTTATTTCTTCGAAAATGTTTAAAAGTAAATGATGTCATGATGGCAACTATCATACTATATTATTATATTATAATAATAATCTTCATTATGACAATCTTAATGTTACTCTTCTAACCTTCAATAAAATAATTACATCACGAAACTTTTCACAGTCCGAACTCAAATAAAAATCACTTAAATATTAAAGAAGAAACGATTCATCGAACAAAAATCAAAATTGTGTACTAGCACGGAGGATATTGAAATATGATGCACTGGCAGACATGATGATTCAGGGACCGTTTTGGGGCGAACATACATCTTTCAAATTTACATCCTTCATACCTTGGTAAATACAAGTCGTAGGAAAAAAGTAATTTCAGATTATTAATTGGAGTTTTAAAATTTATTAAAACATTTAGTCTAATATGAGAGTGAGAGAGGGATACCTGCTAAGATCATTCTCCCATCATTTACTACTCAAACGATGGTCTGTCAGAAAATAAATTTTAAATACTGACTTAACAACTTAAGTAATTACTAAAATCGCTTACCTGCCGTTGGGTCCCGGATTATCCTGGGGACATGCTGCTTCTCAAAATAATCAGAACTGAGTCCTGTTCCACTGCAACATAACATTCTATCAACAAATTTCTGAATTAGTATCAAATGTAATGATTGGAATTCAAGGTTATAAAATTTAAAGATCAATAAGAAGATAATAAATTCTATTAAATCAATAAAATTAAAATGCCAGTAAAAATATTCATTTTTGGTGCGAGATTTACTTCATCTTACACATGAAATATAATTATTTGATATTAATGATGTGTTACATGTTATTTTATATTACCTATTACACAAACACCTAGTGGCAGATTGTAATATCTAATTTGTAATATCAAATAAAGCTTTGTATTAATAAAAAAAAATTTCATGTACTGGTCTCATTCTTCTTCAGTATTCTCTATATTTCATATTAATAAAATCAATTTAAAAAAATTTCGGTTAAATCAGGAGGTCCTATTCACACTTAATGCACCAATTGACTGTATGAAGAATCGGCAATAATTATTTCTTTATATAAAGGGTACTGTTGATAATGTGATTAAATTATTTAAAACATTTATGATATCCTATAAACGTTTTTAATAATATCCGAATTAAATCTCGAAATGATGCTGGATAATATATTTCGAAATTAGGAAGTCTTATTATTTGAAAATGTAATTGATATTTATAAATAATAATGTTCTTGAAAGAGTAATAAATATCAATTTCATGTTCTTATATCCATTGCATGAGAGATGTAACAATTAGTGATTTACATAACTTAAAAAGATGTTTTTTGACCTATGATGACATTGTATTTAGGCGATAAATTCTTAAATTCTGAACGTGGAAATTACCTAAATAATTCGATTAGAAAAGATTTACGAACGTCTGGCGTTATGTTGAATTATCCAGGCAAGAGTCGCGAACGGGAGAGAAGTAGGTCAGAGCAGTCTACCACACTGCCACTGTTGGCACAACAGGACAGACTGGTTCTTGGGTTCACTATTAGCTTAATATATTCCAGATGCAGAAACTCAACATTTACCATAAATAAAATACAATTAGTACAGAAGCTCGGTGTATATAATCCAGTCCATAGATTATACATCTACAAACAATAATAATAAAACTTATATAACACAACACAGAAATGCTTTTCTGGGAGTTCTCAAACTCTTTTTAATTAATTTAATAAAGAAACGAATTAGTTTTTTTTTTGTTTTCCGTCTACAACTCCGAAACAGTGCACCGGAGCGAAAAAACGTTATTGTATAAGGAATTAAATAGCATTAAATTCTACGTCGAGTGAGTACCATAACGAATTAATTAGATCAAGAAAATGTCGTAAACCAAATGGGTCTTCTGTCCTCTTCTGGTGGTGTACTCTACAGTATTGGAGTCCTGTCTGTGTGGAGTATTGTCTATTGGAGCCCAAGAGACAACTGGGATAAGTGGTTTACGACCAAATCAAGATTACGTTATACTCATTCAAGGAATAATTTAATGATCATTAATTTGTTATTTTGTCACTGAATCTACAGTTTAGGATTTTTAGGCGAAAAACCGAATGACAGACCTAATATTTCTAATTTGCTACTTTATCGAAATATTAATATTATAATATTAAGACCTAATATTTCTAATTTGCTACTTTATCGAACTATTAATATTATAATATTAATATATAATACTTAAAATTATTAATCATTTTAGAAATGCGTTTTCAAGTTAAGTTAGGTATCATGTATGGTACTACCTCAAATTTCGAGCATAATTTGAAAACAATTTTTTTTTTTTACGGCCGGTTTAAAACATACCAATTAAAGACCGAATTTATAAGTACTCATTTGACGTAGAATTTAAAGTTGTTTAATTTTTAATACCATAAAGTTTTCGCTAGGATGTACTATTGCAGAGTTAGATGCGAAAAATCGGAAGAAATGTCTAATTCGCTACGTTATTAAATTAATTAGTATGAGTTTAAAAACTCATATACATTTGTTTCCGAATTCAATGTGATCGAAAATAATTTCTAAAATTATTTTAGACCCACTTATTTTGCAAATATAAACATTGGAAAATGGTTCTTAATTCCCCGTACATTTGGTCATTGTAGTTTGATTCTAATATTAATTCTTGATATTCACACTTCAACACCAGTTAAATAATTATTTAACACGTTGAGGCTATTTAACACATATTAGTGTTTGTACTATCCTCTTGGTGCTCATGGAATTAGCCATCCAAATAAATCATGAGAAAAACAAAGAATATCTAATTAACTTAAAAATATATTTAACCTTATTTAAATCATGGTACAGTACATTTCTTTAAAAACTAGTCCATTCTTCCTCTTTTATTTTTTGTTGCGGGCCCCATAACCCATTTCGGAGAACGCCGGGGACAAAGAAAGCTACGACGATAGGGTCACCGGATGATAAGAACTGATCCGATGAGTACCGTTTCCTATTCTCGAGTCGTGAGAACTTCTCATGAGGTGATGATGATGATGATGATATTTATGTAATCTTCCCGTTTTCGAACAGGGTCCTGGGAAATAGATCTCGGATTTCACAAATCATCGCCTGTCTCCTATGATAACGATTGCGGAATAGGACACTTCAAAAGGTGCAAGTAATATCTCAGGACTAGACCAAGTCGGTCGAGTGTAATTAGATTACAGATACGAGATATTTGTAACTGAGATACTAGATATGCAAATATAGAATGATATTACAAACGAAGGAAATCTACCGATAGGGTGTCGGATATTGTTTTAATATGACTTTCTAAGACCTAAATGTGTCATATAATTTTTTTTTTTAAATAATTTATTTATTGTTATTTACAACTGTATACACATATATACATTAAGTAAATTTGCTGTAGGTGACATAGTGACATGATACAAACATGTGGAGAATCTACCCACTGATAGAACTCCAATAACATTTCTAGAGGAGAAGATCTCGAGGTCATCTTTTTTTCAGACGCCTAGGAGGATTATTAGGTAATGAAGGAGAAGCCAGGTTAGAAACAAGTGGATTTGGGTGGTTGAGAAGTTAATTATGGAAGGAACGGTATCTGGTTCTGGCCAAATCGGCAATATATGGAACATTGAGGTCCTGATGGATGACTTGATTTGTGACAAAGTAAGGAGCATTAAGGATTTTACGAAGGATTTTGGACTGTAAGGATTGGATTCTGGAGGAATTTGATGGTTTAGTGGAGCCCCAAACCTCAACTCCGTATGTCCAGATAGGCCTTATAATAGTCATGTAGATTAGTCTTTTGTAATGGATTGGCAATTTAGACCGTTTGTCTAGTAAATGTTGCAATAGTCGGAATCTACGAGCAGTTTCTTGTCTTTTTAGTCTTGTATGAGGATTCCATGTCAGTCGTTTGTCGAGATGTAGTCCTAAGTAACGGATCTGTTCGATAGGAAAAAGTGGGGTATTATTAAAAGATACTGTAGGGGAAGAGATCATGGGTTTACGTCGAAGGGTAAATGTGATTTAATTATTTTTAAAACTTTATATTCTTATATATATATATATTTATAATTAATAAACAGTTGTCAACAACCAATAATAGTAATTATACATTTTTTATTATTTAGTTTACCGACCCTATATTCTCCAAATGTAGGCAGAAAGAACGAGTCATCCTATAGGCTACCAACTTTTTCCAGCCAAGAAGGAAGTTGAAATTTATTTCAAGACCTCTCCACGAAATAAAAGACTCATTCCCGGGCTGGGATTCGAACCGGTGCCACAGCAGACCTGAGATTTCCAAGTTGGTGCGTAAACACACTCGACTACAAAGACATATGAATAGTTTTAAACGCTACATTTAGTTTAAATGATACTAAAGGGAGCTGAGAACCCATGAAATAGAATTTCATGTAGTACCATTTTTTTAAAAATCCAAAAATCAAAGTAAATTATTTCCAAAACAATCTAAAAATATTACGGGCAATAAAGCTTTGCTACTGATAAAAACTCAACCAATACCCTCGCGGAGTAGAAATTTGAACAATAAATGACAAAACGTATTATTATTGTCTACTTCAAAATTTTGATCTTAGAAATATGACTATATGAAAAAAAAAAAGATTTTCAATATACCATGGTTAGATTAATTAATGGATTTTTTATCTCATTATTATTAATTATGTATATCACTACAATTTCAACAAAGAAGTCATAACAAAGTATTATTTTTTCATATAGATGATGTGAAAAGTGGTTAATGAAAAAATTACATTTTCCGAATTATTGAAATTTATTATTTATTAAAAATTAATGCTTTATAAAACTTATAAGCTAATAATAATATTTGGTTTGTAAAGCGTTAATTTGCAATAAATTATAAATGTCAATAATTCAGATAATTTAACTTTTTTCCTACGTTTTTCGTATTTTTACCTTAAAAGTGGCCTAGATTTTAAATATGATTTTTTAAAAATATTGTTGTGTTGTCCTCTACGACAAACCCTAGTTATTTTTAGTTGGTGGACATTAATTTTTTTTTTAAGAACAAATATTGTGTAAGGTGAAAAGAAACAATATAAACAATTAAATAAACTAAAATATATTATTTTTTTATGTTTGCTTCGTTTTTGAGCGTGACATGACATCTTTTTCTAAATTCTCAGCGCAAATATTTTATCAGTATCAGATTTAAGCTATAAAAACCTTTTGTTAAAAGAAAAGTCTTAATGATATTAGAGGTATTCATGATGTTGTGTTAAATGTAAAATGTTTTACCATGCTAAATGTTAAAGTATAGCATTGTGAGCAGCCCTATTTAATGATGAATGCATAAGAGCTCCGAGCGGATTTTTAGAGTTACTTGTTTAGTAAGCTTTCTTTCTAAAACTTCATGTTATTGTTAACTTCTATGTTTTGATTACAGTAATTTATTACAACATGCCTAAAATAAGTGAAAAGTAGAAGTGTAAAAGTTTGGCTACTGATTATAATTTTTAAAATTTCCAAAACACAAGACAAAAGAAAAAAAACAAAACACAAACTACGAGTAAGTAACCTAACACAACAAATAAAACAGTGACAAGCTCAACTGGTCTGTTTCGTGACGTCATTCTTCATTTAACAGACCTAGTAACAGACTCTCAGCCATGTTATATGTTATATCGCTTTAGCTTGGTAAAAGATGGAAATATTTCTCCATTCAACATTACTTTTTCCATTTAACACGCTTTAACATGTTAAACTAAAGATCAAGAATATCCCTTTTATAGTATTGGAATGTTAAATAACTCATAGTTTTCTTACCGATGATTTTTTTGTATAAACCTTTGGTAAACCTTTCTCAACGCTTATTGAGTTAAGTTTTATTAAAAATTAACGATTATTTTTTAAAACTGAATAAACCTGGTATATGTTTTTGCGCAAGTAGTAGGCATTGAATCGTAAAATAGAATAAACACTTCTACAGGCGAAGGAGTAGTTCCTATTCCTAATAATGAGTATCTAAAAGATGTAAAATAAAAAGATATGAAGGAAATGTATTGTAAAATGTTCATGAAATACTCACTTTAATTATTCACAAATATTAAAAATATCATCTCTTATCTCACTAAGCCATATACCATGTACAGGTGGAGAATTTCCTGTTAATGTTTTATACGACCAATCAAAGGCTTCCATGATTCCAGAAGATCAAGAGAATTTTAAAGAGACGACAAACTCTTTGGTTTTTACAAAGCCTTATTTTTTATATTTTGAATCTCAAGTTTGTACTGCTGGATCAGCGCCTACTCACAGTTGGGTAACTATGAAATTAATAGCTAAAATTGTCCTGGATGCGATATTTATTTATCAATGATTCATTCATGAATAAAGGTTGTATTCATTGCAATTTTAGCTATTAGTTTCAACTATGGCTAATTTTTGCCCATCATTGCGCAATGATAATGATAATTGGCACCTACTTCTGCATGTACCATATGTATTTTTAAAATTACAGAAAACATCTGAAGTATGTTTTGTAATGAAAACATTATCTCAAAACATTTCTCTCTCCTCACGAATCGGGAAAATTCAATGAATAATCTTGGAATTATTTTTGACATATAAACAAAAAATACTAAAATGCTAGCTATAATATTTTTTAATCTTTTCCAACAAAATTCATTCATGTAACTGAATTAAAATGTTGGCGTTAACATGAAAGTACATCCTTAATGCAGATCAGGGTATTTTATTTTCTAATTCTTCTCTATTTTAACAATGGTTTAAAAAAATATAAATTGAAGAGCGGAAACAAGCAATTATTTATTAATGATTAATGAATTATATAGAAATCAACTATAAATAAACTTGTACAAAACCTCTCATTTTTCATGTTCTAAAGAATAGGTTTTCACCTGCCCGAGCTATGAAAGTCTCTATACAGGTCATTGATCAGTTTTGCCGTCACAGCTGAAGATGGGTCTCTCGCTAATGACGTATTGACAGTGGGTTCAAGAGCCTCTTACGAAAATTGTAATTCATGGCTTAAAGCTTTTATAAAATATTTTCAATAATTTTGATATATCCTAAATTTTATTTTAATTAATCATTGCAATAAAATTTTTTAATAACTAATATTTTAAGTTTAAGAGTTTTACAGAAAAAAAAATATATATATATATATTTTCATCTGTATGTAAATAAATTGATGTGTTTTTTTTTTTTCATGCATCTCGCTCAACATCCTCCAAAGAATGTAGTTTAGTGGTAGAATGCCTGTCTACACAATTTATGTAAACTGCAATTGAACATAAATGTTTGTTTGTTGATAAACGTTTTTTTGAATTTTTCGAGATTTTCTAAAACCTTTATTATTGTATACAAGAAAGAATTGTAAAAATGTAATACAAAGGTGAAGGCTTACAATGTTAAAAATTTCATTGAATTTATAATATCATTTAACATGGATTAAAAACAACAGCATTTAACGTAATTAAAAAAAAAAACATGATAAATACATAAGCTTCCTTTTTCAAAATTCAATACCCACGAATGTATACCTACTTCAATAATTTTAATTTGTTTTTAATCTTAAACTATATTAATGAATGTAATCATTCCATATTAATACTAAATAATCCCGGCAATGTTTTGCTATTGCAAGAGTTGATAGTATAAATTAAATTAACACAATTAAATATTCACATACCCTCTATTATCTATGGGACATTATCTGAAAATGTGTTAATCATACGTCGATCCATTTTCAACCTCTAACGCGAGCGCAAGTTATTGGGAAAAAATATATACTATTCCACTCCATTTGTTCTACCATAGAGGATATATTTTACCTCCAAAATAGATTTATAGCTAGGTACGGCATTTTAAAAATTCACATTCCATCTACAATTGATTGTTGGTTTCAATTAAATAACTGATTTAGTCAGTTATTACTTGAGGATTAATAAAGATGCCTCATTATTTATTGCAGTTAATAAAAAAAATAAATAAATGTTTTAAAGTAATTCTTTTGCTACTCTTATTTTTCTATGGGAAATATTAAAGGTTTTTGCTTCCCAGGTCTTTTTTAAAGTTTAAAAGAATTACAATAATTAAAGAAATATAGAAATCTCGAAAATCTCACTTTTGCAAAAATATATAATTATGAGGAATTGAATAAATCTATTCTTACATTAATATTAAATTATTTAAAGTTGTGAAAGATAATTTAATCTTTAAAAAATAGTTTTCTTTACCTTCCAAAAAAAAATGTTTTCACATCCTTACTCAAAAATATTTACCTTCCACCCCCACATTTTTAAAATTATTTTTAAAACCTTAATTAAAAGTACTCCTGCGCTGTAAGGTACTATGCCACTAAGTAGTTATGATTTTTTGAAGCTCAAAATTATGACTTTTTATTACTATTCAGATTTTTGGAAGTGAAATCTTACACATCTTCAGATAACGACCCTCATCTGTTTTAGTTAATAATCACTTATTTAAGTTTATTGTAATGATTTTCAATATACAATGTTTAAGGTAGGTTTATCTGACATTTGTACTACTGACAACTTGGAAAGCTTGTGATTTTCAATTCCGATATTGTTTAACACCAAATGAAGACATTTGAAAGCATGTTTTACATCCAAAGTGACACACTACAGATGATATATTTTTTTATTATCTGCCAAAGATGCATCTGATTAAAAAATGTTTTGATTTCCATTCTGAAAGTATGCTAAATTTACTACAGTTTGAGGTTAAATAGAGTTTTCTACCTTGAACAGTTACGAAATTTTTACGCTCCCGAAATTTCAGAATCATTTCGAAACATTCACCAAAATATTAAAACTACTTAAAATATAATTAAACATTAAATAAAATTTCTAATTTGTTCTTGGATAATACCTCACAAAATCATTAATCCAAAAAAAAGTTCCAGTTTCTATACTCAGTCCCATCAAGACTTAGGAATCTAATACTTGCATTAGATGCATGTATGTTGCTTCACTGATCCTGTGTTAAGCTGTCGACATTCCAATGAATGATTTAATCGGTTCAATGATCTACAGTTTTTTATACAGCGCAAAAAAGAAATGTAGAGCTTATGGTTATCGGAAAACTACTCCTCTAACTGCCATCTTGCATTATGTATGCTATGAATATTATTAGACAAGAAAAAATATTTTAGTGGAAAGGATAATGGATGTCATTACTATTATGCAATGAATTTCTTTTTCTTACTTTGAAAATATCTTGTACCAGATAAAAATGCTATGCAGTATCAATTTAAAGAATTAGAATAAGAGTTCTTTGATAGAATATAACAATATAAATTTACTACGGGACAATAAAAACTGGACACGGCTTTCTTTTTAATTAAGACCCACAATAAAGCTAAACAGTGGAAACATGCCCGCTTATTGATAATTGATTACACTGATAATGTTTGTGTTTGTTTTCGAACTCTACAGGGGATTAACAACTAATCCTTGAACAATATTTACGGACAAATAAATGCGCACACCTATATAATTCCTAAATGAGTCATTGTGTGTTGAAGACAGGTACTGCGAAGAAATTATTGCAAAAGTGAAACATGATTAGGGGCGGGGAATGAGCTACCAAGAAGCTGGAAGAAAATATGAAGTTCCCTTTTCATCATATATTTAAAAACGAATTATGGGCGAGCTAACAAGAATAGAAGTAGGAAGAATCTTAGAACTAAACATGCATAGGTGAGGATAAACACAAGAGGAGATCTTAAAATTACCTCAACAGATTGAAGTTTCGACCAGTACCATAAGGAGGAAACGTAATGAAATGAGGGTTCGCTAAAAAAAAAAAAAAAATAACATAAGTCGTTCCGTTGTCAAAAACTATTCAGTTGAGAAGGTTGGAACTGATGCGAAATTTCAGCTTCACCACGGGATATAAGGACTAAAACTGTTTACTGATTAAAAAAAGATTTTCTGAGGACGGCTCTAACAATGAATATTTCATTCTGAGGTGTTGTTCAACGAGCCTAAATAATCGTCCCAAATGTCAAAATCTGGAAGTTACTTTTTGTTGCGAGTTCACCATCAGATGAATAGTGAGTTTTATGTAACACTTTTCCGAAAAGACGTACAACCATAGCTTTAACGTATTTTCCCGATTGGAGATTACTATTTTTTACATGCCATTCGTCTAGATGTACTAAAGCTGTAAATGAACATTAATGTTTTGGAGTGGCCACCATGCTCATCAGACCTAAACCCTGTCGAAGACTATCGGCCAAACCTTTCTAAGGACGTTTACAGCTACGGATCTTTTCAAAGTGACGAGGAACTGTGGAAGAAAATGCAAACAGAAAATTAAAAAAAACCAACTGAACCTGATTTATTTAATAATATCTTTAAATAAATTTTTTTGAGGTTAAAAACTTCCAATTTGAATATTTTATTCTAAATGATCATAATGTTGCGCAACATTTCGGGACTATTGTCCCATATTCGTGTACTTTAATAAACTTCATAATTAGTCAAACTTTTTAATTTTCCTTGTAGACAATAGTCCCGAAATATTGTGCAAGATCATGATAATTTAGAATAAAATATTCAAATTAAAAATTTTTAACCTCAACAAATTTTATTGAAATTGATTTACCAGACTTCCTAAAAAGAAAATGAAAAATATCTGTTTTTCAATGGATAGAAGATTACTGATGGAGGTAGAAAAAAAAGAAGATACCATTAGCTACTAATCTCCTAACTAAGCTCATTTTTTAAATAATATAATTTAAGAAGTATACAGTTTTATTATCATTTCAATGAAAGAACATATATATAATTTTGTTTAGTTAAATAATTATTTTCAATCTTAATAGTCAGGTCGTATTTATTCTTACTCTTCAAGAAAGAAATATATTCAATAGTAAAATTACCTAAATTTCAGTGTAAGCTTATTTTGGCCCGGCAGTGTAAGTTATTATTGATATAATATAAATCTTATGATAAAATAATTTGTTTTCTTATTATTAATAAGTTGGCCACGATGGCTGGTTGATGTGTTGTAAGGATGGAATACACAGTAAAAGGTTTTATATCTACTTATGTCTTCAGATTCGTTTAAGCTGAAATTGAGCAGAAAATCACACTTTAATTATATTTCCTTCTATTACTTAATTTCCTTTCATTCTAAGTAATTTATATTACAGGAAGAAGAGTATCATCTGTATGACTTGAACGCTCTCATTTATTCTCCACTGGTTTCTATCAAACGTGGTATGTAGGATCTTGAAACGCCCTACTTTATTTCATATTTTCCAATAAATAAATAAAAGGATAATAACAGTTTTTTAAAGTCATAAGTCTCCCATGAGATTCCTTCCTTCTTCTTTTTGATCCATTCAGCGATATCATGCTCATTCGTGTAAACAATGTAATATTATCAATAAAGTCAATGCAACACACACAATTAGTAAAGCAGCATACTTTATAATGACAGTATACGTTATAAGTAATAACTTTGTCCCAATGGAAAATATCACCCAAGTTTTACACATACGATTCAGCTATCCGTGAACTTATATTAGCCCTGTAGTACAGAAGCCCAAGAGGAGACAAAAGTCAGTGACTTCACCCAATTTTTTATTACTTTAATGAAAAATATGTATAATTAGTAGTAAAAATTGATGAGTCTGCAAAATATACGTAGGGGGACTAAAAATAGGCGGCTTTTTAAAAACGTTAAAAATAATTATTTTTTCATTCGGAGCTCTATATCTTTAAAACTACCAACAAAAATAGAAAATCTAAGAGACCATCATTTAAAGTAGAGTAAATTTGCTAAACTGAAAGCCCTAATAGTTCTCGAGATATAGCTTTTTAAAAAGCAATATTTCATACAAATGTTGTACAGAACGTACTGAAAGATTAGTAGTTAGTGAATTTATTTTGAAAAATCTATATCTCAAAAATCAGTTGACATACAGATGTCTGTTAGCACTCAAATTAAAGCTAGTTTAATGGAGTAAGCTAATTTAATACGTTTATCGTCGCGGGAGTAGTAGATTTCATGATAAGGCCTAAAATAAATTGATATATAGTTGTTAGGACAAATTTTAATTTGCCAAATTTATATTTATATGCGAATATCATAAAAACTACCATACCTACGAATATGTGCGTCTTAGGGTCCAGAGATATATTTTTTCAAAAATCAAATATTTTATACGAACAACTAGAAATTAACAGTTTGCGAATTTATTTTGTTAAATATCATAAAAACTACTACTCCTAAAAGATAAATGTTATAAACTATTTTATAATAAATTTAACTAGCTTTAATTTGAGTGCTGGCAGACATCTTTAGGTCCCATGGTTTCTGAAATAAAGTTCTACGAAGAAAAAGGCCGCAAATAAGATATAGAGCACTGAATGAAAAATTAATGTTTTTTAAGGTTTTGAAACAGCAGACGTTTTTTATTCCCACTACCTTTACTTGGCAGACTTATCAATTTTGACAAGTAATTGTACATAGTTTTCATTAAAGTAATAAAAAATTGGGATGAAATAACTACCAAGCCAACATCTTAATGCCGATTATTATTATTTATATTTTTCAATACAACTATAGCTCTTTCTATGTAAGTTGAACTAATTTATGATATTGATTAAGAGACACATTGTCATTAATTTTGCCTTCTATTGTTCAAAAAGGAAGTGCATGAACTTTTAATTTATATGACAACATACAATTTTTATTTCATTTGGTCTATCAATTTAGATTATGGCGATTCCGGTTATTTAAAAAATATTTCCGATTTTTACAGTAGTTTTTTCCGAAATTAGTTACAGTTTTACATGCAATTTATGAAAAATTCATCTAACATGTTATAATACTAATCTAATAAATTAATTTACAATAGAAATCTTTGCTAGTTTAGTACATATGCCTAGTCTACCTAAGTAGTTAAAATAATGATAAAGGTATTGCTGAACACGTATGGACGAGGGTCTGTGCACTTTCTGAGTGCTTTGTTCAGAAAGTTGTGGGTTCGATTCTCACCAGTCAGTCCAATAATGCGACGTCCCCTAGAAATGAATCTTGAGATTCTAACCTACTAATTATTACTCGCATCTAATGAATTATACCGTTTATCTGTTTAATATATTTAAATAAAAAAATATATATTTTTTATTTCTTGATCAGTTTATTTATAATTTTTACAAAATAAAACATTTTTCTATTTTATAAACTTCTTTGTCTAATATTACTAGCATTTCAAACTTTTATAAATAATTCTTTAACATTACAAAGTACTAATAGTTGTAAAGAAAAGACAAGTACAAACTTATCAAAAGATTTCCAAAGGATTTGCAGGCCTCTAACCTATCTTCTGGCCCAAAAGCATTTTCAATGCCAATTAAAAAAAAAATAATAGCGCACATATAATGAAGTTTAATTTAAAAATCAATGCATTATAATTATAGTTATTTTGAATAACAAAAAAACATTGAACAAGAAAAAAAAGTTGCCTTTCTTAGTAACGAAGGTAACCAACCCCAACATTATTTCACTAAAAGGTCGGGCCAAGACAAATGAAGGGAGAACTATAACGTTTCTCCCTCGACTTTCTGATCCCTGTTACAATGCACACACCTCACTAATAATTATTATTTAATTAAAATTAAAGTTGAAGCAGGGTCACAATTGATTCAATGATAGATGATTCGATGAATCAAAAGCAATCAATGAATGCTACAATAGTAGCTATTTAATTAGCCCCCGATAGAACTGTATTCCAACCTGGTTGTCCCAAAGGCTCCTGCCACTGCACTCACAAGAACCGGTCCCAACCGACCTGACAACCTAATCAACCCGAATTGATAGGAAAGTAAACAAGTCCGTGTTTCCTCCTGTCGATGAGATTAATAATTAATAGCTCTCGTTGATTTTCAAAAATAATTTATTCAGTTATTAATAAATTAAAGAAAAAAAACATGATCATTTAAAAAAAGCAAAAAATAGATGGCAAAAAAAAAAAATACCCAAAACATTAAATTACATAAAATGTACAAAAGATTCCTTTAACAGTTTTGATTTTCTACACTTCGTCACACTATGTCCTGTCTAATCTCTATAATGGAATTTTTTAATCAAATTAATATTAACAAATTTACCATTATACAACGCAAAGATTCCATCTAAAAGGGTCCTTAAAAGGTAACTTTAGAAGAGCGAGTGGAAATAGTGTGACAACAGCTAAACGAAATTTCTTGATTGACTTTTAAATCTTGCTAATGAATGATGTGTAAAAAATGAATCTATTAATATATTTCTCGTACCTAAAGCATTTGAAAAAGTAATATTGATATAAAGTTAGTTAAATAAATTTAAGTCTATTGTACTGTTGGGACGAATTGTTATGTGAGGTACACTGAAATCATCTTTTTCTTTTAATAAAAGTGAAGGCTTATTAAAATAAAAAGTAATTTCCAATGAACAATCATTAAGCCCTATACATCAAGCAGATTGGAAACTATTAAATCTATTTTATAGTCTCAAAGTAAAAATTTCCACTTATTTGCCAAAATAAGACTAACTTATATCTACCCTGGTCACTCAATTCTGTAATACATACAGCAATAAATATTTTTATTACAAATAAATAACTCTCAGACCTCATATAAATACAACATTTGTATTTAGATTGCCACGGGATCCAGTTTAGGAAATACTGGATCTTTATTCCTCTATTTTTTCCAATGTGTACCGGACTCTATATTGAACGGGATGGTCTCCGGAGTACTGATTTTAATACATTTGAGTTCTTTGAAACAGTTTGTTTCAGAAAGCTCTTTAATACACATGAACCTTCCGGAAAGGGTTCGTTTTTATATACATGGAAGCAATATATCAAATTCAATACGATAATGGAGATAAGTCATCTACCTTAAATAAATGGAGAATGGCTCTTTTAGCATTCAACATTTAATTTATTACTGTATATTTTATTTCTTACCACAACTTTTTTTTTTTTTATTTAAAACTTTATTTATTGATAGATATTACAATCTGCCACACCGTTGTGTGCAATGGTTAATAGTGATGAGTGATCACATTCATACTAAAAATAAATAAAATCTTCCTTAAAATTCTTACCGCAACAAAACCCCCCATTTTTAGAAACTAAAGTAAAAATATTAAGTTGTTTATTTCTCCCCCCTCCCTATATAAAGCTGGCCCACCTGCTGATGGCACTTTCCTTTGATGCTTAGTAGCCTTTATTTCCTTAAAAAACGTGAAGATTGGGCACTTAGGCAAGTGATCAATAAGTACCGTGCTTGGCGGTACGAGCCTCCCCCGCCACGTGCCTACTAAGTTCATCGTCCCATTGCCCATCGAGGGCCCTATATCTGTAGGGTGGGTATCCAGAGGAGTAGATATCTGGGTCAATCATACGGTTAGAATCTTCTCTTATCTCAGACAAAAATTCTATGAAGAAAACGGCAAAATTTTAGTATTATTGAAATCTCTGACATAAATACAGTCCACCCTTCCATCAAGTGAATTATTTAGTTTTGAGGATTCCCCTGTAGAAGAAAAGATTATATTTTCTAACACAATTTTTCATGTTATGTGGAGTTCTCTCCTTTTAACATGGAACTAATAGAACTTCATTTTCCCTCCTAAAAATTAAAATTTAGAGTGTTAAAGTTTCAGAAAAAAAAAAAAAAGTTCCTTATTTAGTAATTCATTTATTCATTATTTATTTTATTATATTGTTTATGCACATTTATTATTGACAAAAAGTGAAAACTGCTAAAATATAATAAACAATTCTTTTTTTTGTACTGTATTTACAAAAATAATAAAACCTAATGATGAAACATACTGAGAATTAAGCCACTATAGAAGAGAAATTGATATAAAAATTAAATTGGAAGATCCTCCAAATACCTCTTTTGCTCGCAATTCCTAGATTTCAAGAAATCAAAACTTTTATATTAATCCAGAAAATACACAAAAAAACTTAGTATGTTCTATCGAAACTGCACTGATAATTTTTATCCAAACTTTGATGCAATACATATTTTGATGAATTTATTTTTATAATAAAGTTGCTTATGTGAACAATGAACGTTTGGGAACAGTTATGTGGTTTGTAGAGCCAACCGAAAAAAAAGGAAAAATAATGTGTTGTATTTTGTGGACACCAAGTAGACGTGTCCATCTTTTCAGTAAGTTTATTTAAATACAATACCTTATTAGTTACTTATGTGCAAGTGTATCAATGTATTTTTCCTAGTTAAATGTATATCTGTATATAATTTCTCATGAATCTTTTTATTATTATATTAATGTATTTAGGCACTGACTGTAAAAATGCATTCACCTATTTGATCAGAATAATCATTTTTAAGTTTTTACAGAACTTTTTTTACAGTATATAGTGCATTATAGGTTATTTTCCATTAATATAATTTGAATTCTGTTCGATTAATTCTGTTTCACTCTTTCTTTAATTTTCTTTTTTTTAACACTTACTAACGAACTCATGCAGGTTATTTACGTAAATATTTCAAAACTAGTTATTTTATGCCTATTTTATTTTATTTTACTTAATTATTTTATTTTTTCATTGTTATTTTTATATTATATACATGTAACATAATGTTTCGTATTGAGAATGTACGTACAACTTTCAAATAAACACCTATTATTATAAGATTAAAACGCATGAGAAAAAGGAAATATACATAGTATCATAAACAATTAGATCCTTTCGTCTTAGCGACGTTAGTGTTAATAGGAACAAAATGAGTTTGATTCTTTCAAGCTATTAATAGGGTAAAGTATTTTATTGTTACTGTTAGCAATAGACTAATTTAATAAAAATTAATGGTATGTATTATAAAATAATGAGTGGGGGATTCCGTTGTAAGATACTGTGTTACTAATTTCAAGGACCCGGGTTCGAATCTGGCAGTGAAAGATAATTATGTATTCTGCTACTTTGACGATGAGTTAAGCCTGTGGGTTAGGGAGCCCTCCGGGGTCCACCCAATCTCATAAAGCGGGTACTTTTAATTGAGGAAAAATATGGCGGTCGACAGTGATACTGAACAGCTGAACAACTCCTTGAACAACCGTTGGTCTAGTAACAGTATTTGCTTAAAAAGTACTACATCCCTGACCATTCATAGATTGTAGCATTACAGATTTATTTATTTAGTATAAAATAAATAACAATTGAACAATGCCTAAAACTAAAATAAAGAAAAATTCAGTTAACAAATAAAAATGCTTAGAACGAGCTTTAAATGAATAAAAAGATTCTAGTTTGACTTTTTCACCAAATACTTTACCAACCACCTTTTTACCTGAGATACTCTCCCAAAGGTCAGGAATGTTTTGGATCGTACGCGTATTCCCTAACTAGGGGTGAAAGTTTCTCTCATAAATTACAGGGTATCGAAGGATTTGCGAGATGCTGGAGAATGTTTATGTACTTTTACGAAAAGTTAGGATATTGAAGAAACCGAAGTAGCAATAAATATTCTTCATGCGAATCCTAAGATTGGAAATACTCGATTTTAATCTGCACCACGATAACCTAATATTCTACCTCGGTATCGCAATAAACTAATCTAGTGGTGAAAAATCATGACACGAATTTCTTATCAATTAGTAAGTAATTATCAGCCCAAATATCCTTTTTGAAGCTCTCAAGAAATTGTCAGCATTTCCTAAATGCACTGACTAATTTTAAAAATATATTTGTAACTATGATTAAAAGTGAAACCAAAGTTTTGAATTATTTTGAACTTTTTTTTTTTATAGCACTCACTGTGAATAGATTTAGCACAAGTTATCAGTACAGAAGGTTTCAGTAAGGAACTCATTACATATATAGTTTACTTATATATTTTTAAGCTTATTGCTTATATAAATTAGCAAACAATACAATGAGAAAAGGGTCTTTCACAGCAGCACAGGGGTAGTTTTGGATTCAGAAACTTTCGACAAGAGATCTAGAGATGCTTGAACTATCACCTGCGACCTGCCCGAATGTCAGACTTTCCAATACATCTCACGATTTCAATACGACTTACCAGCACGATACAATATAGATAATATCGGTAGATGGAGTATCCTTAGATGTCATAAAATCAGGGTGGATTTGATTTTGTCCTCTAGGGACTATTTCGTCCGTCCCGGACAAAATTTATATTTATTAATTATCCGGACGAAATAGAGAAAAGAAAAAAAAATAGAGCTTTTTGTTCTTTATTTTACTTTTTTTTATACAGTGTTTTTAGCGTTAATTTACTTTAGAGTTTATAGCCCACCCAAATAATTCCAATTTACAATAAATATATGAAGATAACAAAAAAAAAAGGATCATGATATATTTGTATTTCTGCTGTTCTTAGATTAATTTTTTGTTCATTTTTTTGGACAAAATTAAATCCACTCTGCGACGAGTCGCGAAACTCATAAGCCGTTACCAACATTGCTGTATTTAATCCACTGTAAACATCTTCGATGTATGCTTTCTCATTTATTTCAAGTTTCAGCATGAAAGATCCAAATCTAAATTTGTAATTACTTTACTTCTTCCGTATAAGGTAGTTTCCAATTTATCATTAGATTGATAGAATATGACAAAAACAACTTCAGAGCGAACAAATAACAACTTGAAAAAGAAAAAAGACAAATTCACAAAAAACAAAATACAAGTAACCATTCAAACAAGTAGACCTAGAAATTATAAGAAAATTTACGTCGTTTCTTATATCCACTACTGACAGCTGTCGTATTAGGTAATTATATTCTAGTTGTCGTTGGAAATCAAAGAGTATTCTTAAACTTTTTGTTCATCTTGGATGATATCTAATTTATCCGCTCCATATTAGGTTAAGAATTGATAATAATCATTTTATGTACATAAATGATTGACCGTACTTTTCAAAATATGAAGGAGATGAGCAGCGGAGGGGTAAAAACGGAACAAAAAATAATTAATAACTATTTTAAATAAAATGTTAAATATTTAAATCATTTTTATATATTTGAAAACCGAATATTTTTCTCAAATCAAATCCTTATTCTATTTTTCTTCCATTATCAATATATTTCCAAACCAATGGATATTTTGCTTTCAGTATTGTCAAGAATAAAAGCTATTCTTCATCTTACTTTCTCTAATAATAATGCTTTAGGGTGCGTCTAATCGTCCGTCTCAGAATGTCTAAGTCTAAAGAGAATAAATTTTTGTGTTGTCTCTCAGTACAACATACTGCTGTTCCTAATATGAGGGAGATGTTTTTATTCTTTTATAATCGGATCGGCCTGGTGGTCCTTGAATTGATTTTACCATTAGCAATTGATAATGTGAGAATTTAGTCTCCTGTAAAAGACCTTCCACCCAATATTTAAGAATTTATAGTTATTGAATAATTTTAAATAACGAAAATAAATCATTAAAAAATAATCAAAATAATAATAATAATTATGTAATGAAAGAAAAAAAACAACTAATATTTATAGAATTAAAAGAACAAATAATTTATACAATGAAAAAATAATTTGAGAAAAATAAAAGAGGAAAAATAAAATAAAATAGATAAAATACAGAATTAATGTATCAACTTGAGTTGAGCCCCCTTCAAAAAAAAAAAAAAAAATTAAAATTCTTGAAGCTAAGAAAGAGCAAGTTGTTTTCGTGTAAGAAGGCAGATAACAACCGCTAGACAGGCGAACTTACTGTCTGACCCCTCACTACTTTCACTGCTGCTCTTAAAATGTTCAAGGGTCAATCATATGCTTATGGGTGAGGAAAAAGACAAGGCTTCTTGAGCTGAGGACAAAGCAGTGAATATTAGATTTATGTAGTTTTTTTTTGACACAATAATAAGTCAAAAATTAATCAAATTTTTAACGTCCAAAGCCAAAATGTATTCTGTTATTTTTTTCCACATTCAATCATTTTTCAGGCATCAGTTGAATTCAAATATCTAATGAAATTCAAGGATCTTAGATGAAAATAAACACTTCCAATGTTTACTCTATTTTACACAGATTACTTAGGAAAAGTAAAAAAAAAAAAATCAAACACTTTTGATGTTTTGATACAAGACACACATATAATTACTGAGGATCTTTAGTTGACGTTAAATGATTTTTCACCGAATATTTATCAGATTAAATCAACTAGTATGTATTTAGTAAAATATTTTAACTGGCGTGAAATGGAATCATTTATACTTGTCCTTTTTTTTTTTTGTTTGTAATATTTTGTTTGATCAGTGGAAAAAGAGAGAAAAACTTTATTCAAAAAACAGTGCCACCTAACTGCATTGGATTCCTACATACAGAAACTAAGACTAGTTGGACAATTATTTATTCTTATATTACATAGGTATAGTCAGTAAATATTAAAATACATGCTTTTGTTTTTGTTCTTCTTGTTTCAGTTTTTTTTTTAATGTTTTCTTTTTTTTCCATCTTTTAACTTTTTTTTAAATTTTTTATAATCTTATTCAT
>NW_027112673.1:927985-944629 GCF_000696795.3 Halyomorpha halys | reverse complement strand
TTTTATTATTTTTTATTATTATTATTTTTTTATTTATTTTTTTTAATTTATTTTATTTTATTTTTTTAATTTTAGTATGTATGTGATCATTCATCACTATTACCTATTGCCCACAACTGTGTGGCAGATTGTAATATCTATCAATAAATAAATCTATCTTTAAAAAAAAAAATACTGTTATTTTCAGAAATTTGTTTTAAATTTTTTTTTTATGAACTTCGGAGGAAGCATCTTTGAAAAATCATTCCTACCACACTATTTCCTCGAGCACAAGGTCTAGCTGATATTAAAAACTTGATTTTGCATTGATTTGATCGTTTTAATCAAAATCATAATGATTTTATGGAGTTAGCCATCCTGTAAACGGGAATATATTACACATCTTAAAACTTAGGTTAAGTGAAACTGGGAAACTAACTTTAATAACTATGATTACTTGAAACCACTTATCAGATCGGCGAAATGGAAAATGATTGAAAATTTGCCATTTACGCCCTATTAAACTATTTAAACGAGTGTTCTAGGTGACATAAAAGATCATTTAAATTTTAAGATTGATATATCGAACTATATATTCGAACCAGTTGGACATTCGTTCTTGTATTTAGATGAAAATGATTAATGTTCAAGCGATACCCGAGAAACGCCAGAGCTTTTATAATGTATTGTTCACTCTTTATTGACAACTCTTTTTTTTATACAAGTTTTTATCAGCAGAGTTTTGATTTTTTTGTTGTAAGTCCGAATAAATAATATATTAATTATATATATAAAAAAGAAGTAAGCAAATCAGTTTTAAGAGTCTAATAAACAATGATGATTGTCGTTTCCCTCAGGAACTAAGACACAAATTGTTGGATCCCGTGACACTGTAAAGGCAAAGAACAACAGAAGCATCCTTAGCTCTGCACGAACCGCACAGATAAACTAAAGTAACAAAATTCTTAGTCTATAAAATCTTTAACAAAAATATCAAGAAGCTTATGTGTGTTGTAGATAGTCTCTTAGCCGTATTCTCATTATTATTCCTTATTTTTATTTAATAATCAGTATTACGGAAGGTAGCGGTTCAAAAGGAACGTTAGCAAACCCAACGGTAAATAGTATTGAAAATAAATAAATAAACTGCCATTTCGTTATTGTTATAGTTATTGTTTGAGTAATTGAACATAATAAATTGTAAAACAAAATATGCAAACATATACTGAAAAAAAAAAGAACTAACTAAACTTATAACTATAACAAAAATTAACTAGTAGGTTAAAAAAAAGATGTCTCTATATCACCGGTGATTGATGGCGCTCCCGCTGTGGTAGGTTGTTTATGTCCTCTTGGAGGTAGATTGACCTCCGCTCGCCTTGGCGAAAATGATTAGGATGACAGAGATACCAGAATTCTGGCTACTACGAATGCATAGTAAGGAGACACTGCAGACGATGTAGGTATACACAATAAGGCGCTAAGAAGTCATTTGTTCATCAGCCGTATAAATAATAACCGAGCGTTGATTTGTTTTGTTTTTTAACATAATAGAAACCATATGTTCACATAAACGATTATTAAACCATATGTTGGCCGCAACAACCAGCTATTAGAAGGTTTTATTAACTATTCATCGAATTTTTAGATAAATAAAATAATATAAAAATCAAATCATATTTTAGCCCGTTCGCAACATCATTTAAGATATCAGTTTAATGTTGCTTAAAATCTTTTTTTGGTCCTAAAAAACAAAAATGATTCCTAAACGAAGAACGAGTAACCAACTAGGACGTATGACCAAATATAAGGATGTATGTTTAAAAAAATCCTATAATTTCTTACTACTTTATTTACTAAATATTTCTTAAAACTTTCCTAATATTTTCATATAAAATAATCGTCGCAGCTAGTGACTGTTTTCGTTAAACGGAAAAATTTAAGTTGTTGGGCGCCAATAATTTGTAATTAAAGTTTATTCAAAATAAATATCACAAAATTACATTTCCTAAGTGTTAAACCTTCATCACACCTCTGAAGATTTATTTAGCTAAGAAATAAAAATACATTTGTTTTAAAATATTACATATATTCAAACATGAGCGCCAAAGAGTGTTTTACAATTATAAACTCATTATATGTACTTAAAAAAACATTAATAAATATAAAAAAACAATAATGATTTTATAAAAAGTAGAGAGAAATGCCTTATCTTAGAATTTTGCAATGCCAGCCTAAATATATTGAATTTGTGAAATGAAACTACATATGCACCTCACTAAATATATTGATATATTCTTCTCATTATACCTAAATGTTATAAAATAGTTTATTGTAACTAAAATATGACAACTACCTAGCAATTCCGTCTTTTTTTTTTTCCTGTGTCTGTTTTAATCTTTCATTCATCCCATATTTTCCTTTTCTAATCAATAAAAAAAAAATTTAATTTAATATAAACGTTTTATTCGTAAGCACAGTTTAATAAATAAGGAAAATAAAGTAATAAATAAATAAAAATATAGAAAACAAAATCGTAAAAAAATAAATAATCATAAAAGTAAAATATATTTTTAATACCTCCATAACTTTTATATCTGCAACTAATTAGAAGGTTTTAGATATATTCATTCATCACCATTATGTATGTATTCATACCCATTTCAATTCAGACCACATTCCTTCCATAATAGAAAGAATTATAAAATTAGTAGGCATCTATCTTGATGTCCCAAATTAACGGGGTGTTGGCGAAGTGGATAGAAGTAAGGCACTTTATTTATATTCTAATTCGTGTCGCAAATTAGCTGAGATTATGTCGCAAATGATTTATGGGGCACCAAGTGTTTCAGGCCTAAAATGGAGGGGAAGATTAATGTTTGGAATACCTGGACATTATGTAAAATACACAGTTTTACATAGGTGTTTTTGTAAATTAGAAAAATCGTCTAGTGATTATTAACGTACAATATTTTTTTGAGTTTACTGTTTATATCAGTTGAATTTTCAATATGGAATCATAAAGCTAACAAATGATCCAAGTTATACAAGAACTGCTCAGGGGATAAATACCAAAAGCAGTGATAGGATAAATACCCCCTGTGTGTCCTGGCGAAATTCCAGATAAGAGATGGTGATATGACAAGTATATAAAACCATATTGATATTAATGACATTTTTTTAAGGAAGACAAGAAGAAAACAGAAAAATAATACATACTTTTGTTTATAATTATTATAAACCTAATTTTGTTTATAATTATTATAATAGAAAATAAACAAAAGTATGTAATTCTAATTTATAATGTAATATGAATAACTTCCTATATCCTAACGTTTTATTTTTGAACAAAAAGGTTTTAAAAATATTTGAAGATGTTTTAAACAATTTGTAAATTAAATTTTATAAAAAAAAAAAATTGATAATTTTTAAATAAAAAAAAACAAATATAAAATTTAATTAAAGACTAGCTTAGACAAACATAAGTATTTTAGAACATATTCAGTATTGCGAATACCATGATTCTTAAATATTGTAAAGTGATAATATTTTATTACTTGTTTTTTTTTTTTTTTTATTTTGTCCGTCATTCCTCGCCCGCGGTTCTAAAGTAGTATTTAGTACTTAAGAATGGATATTCCACTTAACTCTTCTTTACGCTTAAAAACGGTTATGGTTTGAAATAGGAAGTTTCGCAAGTGGAGAACCGATAAATTTAGTGAGTTTTGAAAAAAAAAAAATCTCCCTTGATTATTCATGGGATAAAGTTAGTATTGCACGGTTCTGAATAAGTTTTCTCCTTACTCCTTCCTAAAGCAAGATTAACCTTTATATACTACGCACTTCCAAGCTGCAGACTCATATATATGGTAATATATAATTGTTTTTGCCTATTTTGTTGAGGTACCGTTTAGAAGTTACAGATGAAAAAAAAAAGTTCTGAAATGTCAAGGTTATTTTGCAGCTAAAAGTTAAATAGTTAAGTAAAATTTGTTACAATTTTTTTTTCTATATATTCATAAGATTATATACAAGAAAAAAACCCCTAAATCTACTACCCTATCTCTTATTCCTAATGAACCCAACGTTAATAAGTCCAGTAAACATAGCTTAAAATTTAGATGTACCGAGAAATAAGAGTAAACTAATTTTTGTCTACGGATTCTTATGTAAAAATATATGAAAAATATGATGGAAAAAAGTTCAACAATCCCTGAGAGTCTGGAATATAGTACATTTTTCAAAATTGCGACTGTATATTTTAAATTTCAAGCCGATAACTCACTTTAGGAGTTATCGAGTTATTACTAGTTACAATATCATTATAAACTATTAAGTAGTGCATACAATTCGAGCCCAAATAGATTTCATTCCGTTCAATAATTTTCAAAATACAGTTTTTCCAAAACCAATATTTTTCCCAATATATATATAAAATGATATTTAATAATAATAGATTTATTTCGGAAAATATTATGGAAACTACCAATCTTATAAAATAATCATTATAAACTACTCTATAGTCCATTTAAAACTAATTAAACTCAATATTTTTCTAAATACCGTTTTTTTCTTAGCACCAAACAACGATAAATTAACATAATGTGAATTTATTTGGGCAGAAATCATGGAAACAGGTATTCTTACGGAGACGCTCATTATAATCTACTTTTTTTAATTTTTATTTTTTTTTAAGGCAGTTGACGTCGAAGGTGATGTTTGCCTAGTTATCTACAGGTGACCAACCAATTCTAACCGTTGGGGGTCATGTTTTTCATTTTGTGGGACTGCCACTTAACGAAAAAAGTCAACGCCCCAAGGCCGGGAATTCCCGGCACCGCCCGCAGACCTCAGAACGATTGAATTGCGGCCCTGAATCATCTACTTCATGGTTTATTTCAGGAGCTTCAAATTGAGTCCTATTAGAGATCTTTACGTCAAATAGTTCCTGAGACATCGAACTTTTGTCAAGAAATAAATGTTTACTTCATGCTTTTAGCAAAATGTTTCAATTATGTAAAACCATTTATAAACTGTGCTGTAAAAATAAAAATACCTATGATTAATCATATTTCACAAGATATTGCCATACAAATAATAATCAACTTAGCTTTGAAGAAAATATTGTTGTATGAAATGCATTAAAGACTTTTAATTAAGGCTCAATGTGAAGCTCATTAAATGCACCTTGAAGAAGTTTATGATGGTTTTATTTCCCAGGAGTAGTTTATTCCTAATTATATTTCATCCATTATTGCGCTAACACACGATTGCTACAGACATTCGATACTAATGAATTCATCCATCAACCATATTGAAGGGTAGGCAGTAATCAATAAGCTAATAAACAGGACAATGTTCCAGTTATATAATAAGGGAACAGGGAAATTCCCGGTATTATTTTGAAGCAGAAGTATCTAATGGATAATTGGCAGGAAAATAATTGCCAATAATAATTTTCTTGGACAAAGAAATCGATTACACTGAAATAGACGTTTCCAAGTCAGGGAACATTTGCGTCATTTCCTGAATCGACTGAGAATCAATAATTAAGAGATGATATCATTCAAGCCGGTAATAAATATTTTTCATATATAGATATATATTGCTGGATCATTCAGGCTTCTAAGAATCAATAAAGGAAAATGCTAACCATCTGCATTTAAATCATATAAAACCATAATCAGTAGTTATTAAATAGTAACTAGTGACTTTATTAATTCCTGTATTTTATAATATTGATGTATAAATAAATAGTTTAAATATTTATATCACAAAGAGTAGGCATTTCTGGCTGGAACGCAACCTTTTTTTGTTAGAAACCCTTTACAGGTTTCTATAGCTTTTTTCTTTACAGACCCACTTGGGAAAAGTCACTGGGGGGGGGGGGAATCGTCCTTTTTTTTTATAAAATCTAGATCTACACTTCCAATCCCCTAAGTATTGTTCGCGTCACACACCCTATAATATACTGCATGGGAAACAAGCCTTATCTCAGTCTTTCAAATTCCTGGATTTTCCCATATCCTAATTTTTCTGACAAAAATCCCAACTATGTTAGGAATAAGATCATTTACTGACTCTGAGTCTATAGTTTAGAACAGAAGTCGAATAGAATTATCGAAGGATACTCTAGGAGACAAGTTTGTAAATAGTAGTCTGCAATTGTATATATTATAACATAACATAACTCTGTATCTCCTCTTAAGTTTATTTTATACTATCCTGTGGTTGAATACCGCGAAGAGTTAAAAATTTTTTTAAAAGTTTTATCCCCTAAAAAACTTTCATAAATTACCTATTTAGTTATTCATATTTTCAATTATTTATTATATATTTAAATTAATTTTGAAAACTTCCTTGAGTTAGCTAATCAAGGGCTATTATGACAATTAGGATTTGGGAATTAAATTACATCTTGAATTTGAATCTAAGATGTTTAGTATTGCTATGATTGTGTTCAGAATTAACTGACTCAGGAGTAAGAAACTAGCACTGATTTAATTTTATTCCAAGACTGACCTTATCCCAAGACCAATATAGTCCGAGATCGACAGAGAGATTAGGATAAGGTTAACCTAAAACGTTTAATGCAAGAGAAATTGCATCAAATATATAAAATAAACATTAATTTATTTTCATAAATTAATTAGTAAAAGCCAATTAACTTTGAATAAAATTAGAGTAAGTATGAAAATGGGCTAAATAGATTAATTATTTAAAAAGTAGTAGAAAATACTGAAATTCAGACTTATTCACTCTTCCTAGATAGGTTTTTGTAATCTGGAGTTCATAAAACAATTTATTAGCACATTTCCTGAATTGTACTATTATAAACTTTTACAGATACCTATAACCTCCATAGAAATCACCCCATACCTTAGAGTAAGGAGTTTAATAGAGGGGGTAAGCTGACAGAAAATGTGAAAACCATTGATGTGCCTTTCAGGGGCGTGGCAGAGGAGTAGAGGAAGAGTACGAGCCAATTCAAGCCAAGACTTCCTTTTGTTTCAGTTTACATAATAATGGTGGACACTCCTATAAAACTCAACGTAAACGTTCCTTTTGTGGGCTTGGCTTTTTTTGGCTTCACTTTTCCTTTAAAGGAGAGCAGGCTCATGGCACCCCACATTTATAATTTAAAAATAAATAGTTTTGACTAGGTAGTTGAAGTCGTATCTACCCCATACAATTAACTATTAAACTATAACTATTACATGGCCGAGATAGATTAATTATTCGGCTAAACTATTACTTCAATTTCTAGATTCTAATAATTGAGTAAAAACAAAAGTTTATTATTATTGGAAGTGTAATCGCAGTTAGAAACCATATCTTCGCAATATTGGACCAGCTCGTTGTACTATATCTAATTGAAGTGTATTTGATAAACTGTATAAAAAAAGTCAAGTGCTGACATGACTGAAGCTTATTGTTTTGAAAACAATGTACATAGATGGTATGTTATTAACAGAAAAGGTCACACAGACTTTTCTTCGCTATTAATTTTCTTTTAAATGAGATATTCAAATATAATCTTTCATTGAATATTGCTTTAAAGGATTACTAGTTTGATGGAACATAAAAGTATTTGCTATTTCAATAAATTAAATATATCACTGATAAAAGGCAGCACATGCCCTTTATCAGTGATATATTGATTTAAATTTAATTATTTTTTAAGTATATAAACTATATATACTTAAAAAATAATTAAATACAAGATTATTACTACACTCGGTCATCGATGAGGGAAAAATTAAACTCAAGAAATGCTATCTTAATCTAAAATGATATACGAGTACATCTAAGGAATTCTTCTTGAAGCTGTCAGGTTTTTCATGTGGATATACAAAATATTTTGTATACAAGTTGTTAATTCGTAAGGAAATGCCTCACTTCTTTCATATCAGACAAAAAAAAAAAATACTGGAATAGCACGGCTAGAAAATTTGATGATTTTGCATTTACTACTTTTTAAAAAAGTTAAAAGATAATTGATCTATTGAGACAGCAAAAAAAAAACACTCACCTAATATTCGTGAGTTTATCAAGTTACCAGGATATCTGTAAATCATCAACCATTTTAGAGTTAAGTAAAAATGAATTGGATGAGTCGCAATTGAAACATTGGTGTCAAGAAAAATACTTTTGTGCATACCTATAAAATTAATAGTGCACCATTTTTGCACTTGTCTCCAACTTCCCTTAAAAATCAGGCCCACTAGATATCAACCTGCACACTCCCTAAAAATCGGATTATCAGTGTTCTCGATTATGGCTCAACACAAATTTTATTAAAGATAGTCCGAGAACCAATTTGTTCGTTGATTTCCAGTGGAAATTTTCGATGAAGCTTCCCTGCCTTTGGTAGTGAGGAAGCGAAATAATACATTTTTTGAATTTTTTTATGATCACTTGTAATTTACTTAAATTTTAAACTGAGGAATTTTTAATCAGGTCAGAAAGATATTAATCATACAAATGCAACCTTCAACAGCATAAAGTATACTAACCGAATTGAGATAGTACACAAAATTTTACAAATAGGTCTCGACTCGATCAGTTTTTTGGACTCAAATTTGAGGTGGGCATGGTCCACGAAATATGGTCAACATTTATGTGCCCTGTCTTTTATCTCCAAATGATATCTGATTCGGCAAACGTTGAAGTGTACTGATGTATTTAAGGTTTCGTTTTAGAAAACTTCCACTAATATTGTAACCATAGGTAGTATTTTTTCTTTAAAAAATAATTCATTATGTATGGCATAATACGCCTGAAATGAAAAAGTCACATATTACAAGACACGAGTGTTTGTTCCGTTCTGTTCAAAACGGACGTCAAAGTATTCCCGGTATGTGTCCGATAGCTGGAGACAATACTATACCAAGAACTACAATTAGAGACTTCCTGAGCAATGCTGGAGTGACTAAGAGACCAGAGGACAGTGATTGGGGCCCCGAGGCAGCGGATTTGGCAGAGCATGCCCACGCCTAGACGTCGGGACCCGCCCCTGCACTGCCTCGCCCACCTACTCTGATTGTTGCTCTTCCTCCTGGGCTAGTACCGCACCTCTATTAGCGATAATCGAACCTGGCGTTTATGGTCTGATTATTTTCACCTATCGATGATTTATTGATCGTAAATGTCCTCCTAACTGGAAGGCGTTTAAGTGCCGTGGCAATAAATCTTGAAGACTGGATATAGTTGCCTGCGTATCAGTAGATACTGCCTTGGCCTTGGATTCGGCTAATTGAATATAACCTATTTTCTCCATGTAATTACAGGATTAAGATAGGATGCAAATGAGCAGCCTACACAGGAATAGCTTCAGATTTACTCATACTTCTTGCACAAGGAAGTGAACTCGGTTGTAAGCTGCAATAAGACGTATCGCGTCCGTAGTTATTGCTTTAATCAGCAATATAACTCCGGCAGCTGTCACAAAACAATTTGTGACTAATTTGAAAAACTAATAATAAAAGTCTAATACACTCTCATTATAATTTATTCTCACATTTATTTATAATTGGTTAATGATGTAGGCAATAAATTGTAATGTGCATGTGATCTAACTATCGTTATTACTGCAGTAAAGCTTAACCCGTATCGAATATATAAACGGAGGAGATGGAAAATAAATTGGAAATAGAAAATATAATAATTAACTACTAATTGAAAGTTGCAATACATTAATTATGATAAATGGATCAAAATAAAGCAGATTCTAATGCTGAGAAGAGAATAAGGTTGCAAAAGAACTAATTAAAGAACCAACATGCCAGATATGTTCTTTATATGGGCTTCCTTAAAAGCTTCATTGTGTGACGCTATCACATAACAGGCTTACAATGTTACTATTCAGGGTAACCAAATGGTTGGAAGTGGAAATCGCAGACTTTCTACAGAGGACTTTTTGTATGACAAACGCATCTCTCAATCGGATTTTCACCGTGTGAATCGGGTCTTAGTTGAACATTGTAGTCGGACCTTACCAACCAGAACTACTTGGAAGTGGAGAAATTAAGAAGTGTACGTTCTAAAATCAAGGAGGTAGTGGCTTTCCTTGAGGGACATCAAATTTATTTGAAAACTTAGACAAATTCTGAAAATATAACACCAATTCATTTATTAGATTGTATAATAATTAGATTGAAAGCTTCTTTTAAAATAATGTTACAGTTTTATATATAATCTTAATATTATTAGGTTAATATACTCAACTTTTTTTTTTTATTTTTATTTATTTAATATGATGAAAATCTTGGGAAGGAACCACACATTGGTGGTATTTCAAGCATTAATTTAAATTATAAGGTCCCGTGGCCATCTCCTTTTCAGATGCCTCGGAGGATTATCAGGGATTGTTAAGGATGAAAGACTCAACTTAACAAACAAAGAAACATTTCAGGCAGAATTTTACTTTATACTTAATTTTTCTTATTTTTGTTTGAAAGATCGATTACATAAATACAATAGAAAGATCTTGTTAATCTTGAAAGGGCGGTTAATATTGTAGTTTGAAGGGAGGGTTACCTTAAATTCGGTTCGAAGTGTAACATTTGCTATTTCTTATAAAGTGTCGTAAATATTATCAGAAGTATCTAAAAGATTTTCTGATTTATATTTTATTAAATTCGTTCCAGAATTGAGACATTGACGAATCCTGTATCAATCTCTATTATATTAACTCAATAATATGTGACTTTTGTTTCGTCTTATCAATGAGATCCTTTGTCCCACAAAGAACCTTACAGAGAGAAATGCTTTATCCGGCAATGCTGCTCAAATACATCGTGTGTCTAGAATACAGCGCACTTATCAATCCATGCTTGGATGTATAAACACTAACTTATGTTAATCAGATATTTAATGCGATATTTAAAATTTATAATGGTAATTTGTAGTGATGTCAAAAGTCGCCAAAGCTATCAACTTGAACAGACCTGATGAGACTGGGGTGGGGCGAAGCGTCGTTAAATAAATAGCTATTAGCTGTTTTTGTTTCTCTTTTGAAAGCAACGCTGACCATCTTCCCCACTATTTGAAATTATACGGTGCACTATTTACATATATATGTAAATATGTAGTATTTCATACGTAGGAAAATACGTCTTTCCTTAACTAAAAGCTTCAGAGATCCTGCTTAATCTACTTGATGATATACATAAGTATAGTAACTATAAAAAAGAGGAGGAATACTAACTGTATCGTTAGAAAGTTCTTCATAATTTAAATCTTTATTAAGGGCATATACTGATGTATTATGTCGCATTTCAAGAAAATGACTCTTCAAACTTGTTTATTTTTTGTTCTTGTAAGAAAAAAGTGAGGAAAGAAAGTTGGAATTCATAACCAGCATCTAAAAAACAATTCACTTTTTTCATGGCCTTACTTGAACAGTTCCCTTTCTTGAATGTTGAAGTCTCTTTTATTCAGTATAATTACTGCATGAACGTCTTCCTAATTTCTTTTAGAGGACATGAGGTATTTTGTTACCCTATCTGATGAAACAAGTTTGTACCACAATCCTCTCTAGGATAAAAATTATATGAACGCGCAAGTTTTGGTATTTAGTTAATATAAAATCATCACATTTTCTGATAGATATAATCGGGATCCATTTCAGAATCATATTATTAACAACGGAAAATTAGTCCGATAAACACTCTACAACCCACGAGGACTTGGCAACATACGTTTGGAAGTTTATGTGGATTATTGTGAAGTTACGATAAAACATCCCATAGGATCGGGAAAAAAAAATCATACAAATCCGACAGTTGGTACTGCTAGGAAAACCTTCAAGCGAACTCATGAAACAACAAGTACTTGTTTTCAAGCCCCCCAGAACTTTGTGAACTTGAAAAACGACGTTGTACCATAGATATCCAACTTTACGGTATCTATGTATGATTAATTTCCATTTAAATTTTGTAATTTATATGGTGAAAAAAAATGTTTATTTTTATTTTTTGAGTGGAAGGAATGATCATGTTAAGAATGAAGGCGATTGCAGAATGTCTCGCAATACGATTTCGCTGAAACATCTTCTAAAATAAAATAACAAAAAAACAATGGGATGGTAAAAACTCCAAGAGATAAGAATAGTGACCGCAACCACGGATAACGAGATGTCACGCTAATCCGTGACTGGTGCATCAATTAATTCGAGGTCACGTTGTTTACAGAACAGTCAAGCTCTCGGATCGCAAAAACTACAGTTTCTACGTATCATCCTTCGGGTTATCTTCCTCCTCAATGGCGGACGAAGGAGTGAATGACCACAGAAACCGAAATCCGAAACATGACTTATCAAGAGGAGTTTATATAGTTTTATCAGTAAAAAGAAGCAAAGTGCACTAAAATATTAGGAAATTTCACTGATGAATTGTTACATAACGTTCATACTCAAAGGCAAAAATTCTGTTTATTCAACCAATATTTTTATTTGTAATCTCCCATTAGCTCAAAGGTTCTAAACTTTGAGAAAATATACATTTTTCAATAATTTGTAAAATACTTGAACAGATTTTTACGAACATTATATTTTAAAATAAACTTATAAAAAAAATGTATTTATTGAACAATATTCTTGGAAACACAATTTTTTTGGAAAACAATGCAAATGAACCCAATGCATGGAAATGATTATTGGAATTTCCATACTTTGTCATCACTACCTTTGGTGCCAAAAGAGACCAATGAAGATTTCTATTCGAAGAAGATCAAGTCTGGTGAAACTGCGGAGGAAAGGAACTTTCATAAATTTCCATGTCACAGGGAAGAAGTTGAGAGATGGATTTATTAGAACAAAATATCTTTCAAGGTCATTTATACAACACCTCTCTAGTAAATGATAATTCAAATTTCCAAAATACATTAATTAATAGTAAAGAACTGTATTTTAACAAAGTTTAAAGTTTTGCACAAACAGAAATACTTGTTTCATATGTGAAGATGGTTGGGGGTTGCAGTCAAAATATAACATCCACGGTCAACTATCTCTCATCATTATAAATACTTGTTTCATTTCAAATGAAAATTTACAATTTTTTTCAAATTATTATTGACTTCAGGGGTATTGTTGTACAATTTCATTTTAAAATGTATTCATTTTTCCAATCCTCTAGAATAGAATAATTCTAATTTATGACACTAGCCATTTTGAAAGTATCGGCTGAATTTTATTTTATTCATTTAAAAAATTATAACCAATATGGTCCGATTAGATAACAACATCTGTCGGTCGGTGCCAAAATAACAGATTCAAATGATAGACATATGTTAAATGTAAATATTACAGTCTAAATTGATCTTAAATGATATAACTAATAATTTAATTAACAACTAATAAAATGAAAATAAAGTAAAAAATAAAAATTGTTAAAAAAATTAAATTAAATACATTATGATAATAATAACTGAAAGGAACAAAAATAACTATTTGTAGGAACAAAATAATATTTTACAAATTATTAAAAACATATGACGTAAGTATAGAAGTTTTGTACTGATTAGGAATTAATAGTAAAAGTTATAGATTTTACTTAGCGACTTTAAAGGCAATTGATATTTTACACCGTGATGCCATAAGTAAAATTTTCATAATTTTTTATTTGTAAAAGATAAACACTATCTAATGGTTACCAAAATGTTACCAGATATTAAGTAAAAATTCTTATGTTTGCCTAAAGCTACTGTTATTAAAATAAAGTACATAACAGTAAAGACCTCTTTATTTCCTTTACATCTCGACTTTATCCTCGAAATATCATCCAAAATAGATTAATTTTTTTTTCTCTAATTCTATAAATGCTAACAATTATTTTATTTTTTAACTTTTATAATAGTCTATTAAATGTAAAAACAACATATTATTGTTCGGTGGAAATTAAAAAAAATAAAGTAGCTGTTATTAATGTCCAAAAAATAGGTGGCAAAGTTTAGCAAAAAAAATGTGCTAATTCTTCATATTTTATTTTAAATATCAATATACCTTCAAGCGACCTTATACTTTTTTTCATAATAAAAATTTAAAGGTCACAAAAATGTTCATTTTTTTATATCTAAGTTGAATGGTTGAGATGGGAAGGGGTACAATACAAGTGGCAATATAGGGAATAGAATTTTTAAAAATATTTATCCGTGTCTGACCCAAATTTAGGTTTCAGTGTAGGCAAAGTAGTGAAATTGTCAATAATTATTAGTTAATCAAACAATAATTAACTAACTTTATTTGGCAATAAAGAAATGTAAATTTGGTTAAGGCGCATATAGACTGCAATAAATTATCTTTTCGCCCAATCAATAGAATCGCAAAATAAAATTAATGATTTTTTTATTTATATTTATTCGCATTAGTATAGATAAATGAGAAGTCGATAAAGAAAATAACATGTTGGAAGATGAATTCAATTCCAGGAACAATCAAAGAATGGCAGCCCAAGGCGATCGGTTAATGTACTCATTACCGAGCTATTTTTAACCAAGACGATTACTTGAAATATTTTCGGAAGGAAATCAATAAGCTCATGACAGGACAAAGAGTCTTCTGTTTTGTTGGGACTCCAAGGATACCAAGGACATAGAATTGGACCAAATGATGACTATAACCTTTTAAGCAAAAGCACCAAGGAGAACCAAGGCCGCCTTTGTCCTTATTAAGTAGTCTTCCACTTATCCAATCATCCTGCCCATGGGTACCTACTGCAGCGCACCCGTCGGCATTATTATAGTGTGGAGGTCACGTTTGATGGTCGTCTACATGGTTTAACTATACTCTACTGTAGTTGAAGAGTAGGCATCGAAAGTGTTCGCGGTGCAATGCGTTGCCACAATGCAAAGGATCATAAAGCCATTCCGCTTCGTCCGTTGAACTATATTTGTAAGTTTCTAAACAGCAAAAATAGTAGTTAAAGGGTGTTATTACGTTCATATGATTGACAATGTATCAGGCAAGGTTAAAAGGTAAATGATATAACAATGGAAAATAAACAAAATCTATTTACACTACCTCAAACTATGGATGAGTTAAAAACAAAAAATCTGCTATTATTTTTTTTCAAATGCTATTTTCTTCTGGGATTGCTGTCTAATACTTGTAGGTTGAGAAACAAGGACTGCGTCAAAAATATTTTTATTTAATAAAAATATTTATAAAGGTCATTTCCTTCAACACGTCAAATTTATCAAATCGTTATGCACATATCTCAAATGAACTGAAACAATGGAGTAACGCCGAGTGAGCCTTGAAGCACTCCTGACATTTCAAAGGGAAGTGTTAGTTACCCTTATTTAGATAAGTACCTCTTAGAGCCGCTTCCGTCCTAGATACATTAATATTACGTTGCGGCATTGGTATTATGCAACGATGTATTATTTATTGATATATTCAACTATAATTGTAATGGATATCCTTTTACTAAAGATCTTTGTCCTCAGAACCAAACATTTTCTCAGACATTAAACGTTTGAGACAACGAGAAACCATGTTAGCCCCCTCCCCCCCCCCCAATGTACATTTGGCAAACCCTTATTTGGAAAACGGGTCGTCTAATCTGGTTCAAATTGTGAAGAAAGTTAGAGAGTAATGTAAAAAGGATATAGTACCTATCTTATCAAATTTTATTAACTATTTCCATCAACAACATGAAATAGTTTTTTCTCGCGACCACTATACTTTAAAAATGGCTAGTCCCTTTTTTTTTTCAAACGACATAATAGTAATATACAGAGAACTAACATAATTTATAGTAAATATATTTTTCAGAAAATAAAATACCAGAGTAGTGCAATATTTGAATATTTTTTGATTTCGAGTAAAAATTATGTGATTACTGAGAACAAAGTATAACCATTCCTTGCATATTAAACAATTATCATTACTTCTATAATTGATTCATAAAACTTCAAAATGATTGAGTACTTTGTAAGTGGTTACATCTAACTCAAAAATTGTGACTAAATTAGTAATCAATAACGTCTGGTACTTTTATACTATTTAATTGGAATTTTTAAGTTTAATTGGAATTTTGATTTTAGATATCGATTCATTCGTATTCAAATAAAATGTCTCAAATATTTTTAGTACTGAGTGGAAGTGAAACCAACTAGTTATTTCCGCTAATAAAAAAAACCTAAATCGAAAAAAAAAATCAATTTATTTTACTCAAAATAGTAAGATCTACTCGTAATATAAGTATAAAGTAATGTTACTTTTTTTTATTATTGATTACTAAAACTTGTATTCAAACTGGTTAGAGTATGTAGTTCTAGTACTCATACTTTTTTTAGTGCAGATTACTTGTATTAACTCTGAAATGTTTTAGGTATGAATATTTATATAAATATATAATACTTTTTATCGCATAAATACAAAGAGTACAATAATTACGATATTTTTTCTGTTCACCCTCTAGTACAATACATTTTTCTTGATATTTATTACATTATAACTGTATCTTAAATTTTGGTTAAAAAAAAAAGAAAGAAACAAAAACCCAAGGCAGTATTGAACGAAAATAAAACACCTAATATTGAATAAAATGAAATACCTAACATTAAATAAAATAAAATACATAAATATTAATGATTTAATAACATATTAACAATATAATAATTACATCTTGAATAAAGATAATGTTTCGAGTTATGTACTTT
>NW_027112673.1:916847-927935 GCF_000696795.3 Halyomorpha halys | reverse complement strand
CGAGTCGATAAGTGGGTTTCCATTGGAGAATGTTCAGAATACTTTTAAAAAAATCGATAGGTTACTATTTTTAATAATATATATATATATCATTGATTTATAATTAGAGTAATATACGCTTGGTTTTTTTATGTTTATATTTAAGGGCTGCTTTATTATAATTTCCTATTTCTGTCATTAACGGATTTAATGAATTAGGACAAGATTGGAAAAAATTATGTGTAAATTTATATATGTATTTATAACTGTTCTCTGTATGTAGTTCTTAGTGTATTTTAGTTATTCAAGTGTAATATGAATAGTTATTAACGATTCTGAGGCATTTTGTTTTGGCATATTTGTTTTGTTTTTTTTTATGTTGGTTGAGCTAGTGAAGCTCCATATAAGTTATGGGTTTTACCATCGATTTGTATTTTATCAATTTATTTCTAGTGGCTTATTTTAATTTGTGATAAAAGGATCATTTAAAGGAGTATCATTTAAATCTATGGTCGATGGAAGTATTAAGCCTTCGTTTCGTGAATATGATGACTTCTGTTTTATCAATATTTAGTAGTATTGATAACTATCAATACTAATCAAAATTATCCTGATTTTTTAAGGTACTTAGATGTGTTTTTGAAAGCTTCTTTTAGTCTATTAATGATTGAGATGACTCGGTAGTATAACTATTTTACTATTATTCAGTTATATTATTTTATTACTTTTTTGTTTTGTATATTGTTATAATCTAATTTTTATTATTTGTTTAGACTGTATATAATATTGTATGAAAGTAAACTCAGAACTCTTAATACTTATTACTCTAGATTGTGGAAACTTTTATTATTATTCTCCAATAAAAAAATAAAACAACAATATGTCCAACTCTGAGCTACACTGACTTACAAGTATGTACTTGGAAGACTTTTTGTTAATTTATTTCATCACACTCATTTAGGTTTTGCACAAAATCAATAAGAAAAACTATTTTAAGAGTATAATTATTATTTTCAATATTTTAGAATGGCCTCTAAGTCGGGTGAGGAACCTTCTGGATTAACATCAAAATCAGAGAATATGACATGCGCGTAGAGACGTTACCAAACACTCGGTTCGGAACATTAGGGTTTGGATTCCCAACTGGGGCAGTAAATATTTATTTTTCAGCGGTCCCGAGAAATGAGTTTTGACACTCCCTCTCGTAAGAGGCTGCCGCCAGGGTTGGCAAAAAAGCCCCCTTGTCAGACTGGTCCCCCCGCCCCACAAATTACCAATACCTATATATTAGGGGTATTCATGATGTTGTGTTAAATGTTATATGTTTTTCCATGTTAAATGTTATAACTATAGGATTGTGAGCAGCCCTATTTGAAGTCATGTTAAACGTTAAATGCATAAGAGTCCCTAGCGGATTTTCTCAGCAACTTGTTGTATAAGCTTTTATGTTTATAACCTTCCTTCCAGACCCTCATGTTATTGTTTACTTCAGTTTTGATTTAAGTAATTAATTAAAACATGCCTAGAGTGAGTGAAAAGTGGAATTTGTGTGAAAGTTTAGCTTATGAGTGTCTTATTGATCTTCAAACTTGTGAAGAAGAGAATGAAGATGAGCTAATTGACAACTGTATTGAAAGTCACAACTAATATGGCGGCGATCTCAACTGGTCTCTTGTGTGACGTCATTCTCGATTTAACTGACCAAGTAACAGACTCTCAGCCATGTTAAATGTTATTTCGTTTTACCACGGCAAAAGAAGGCAATTTTTTTCGATTTAACACGAGTTTTTCCATTTAACACGCTTTAACATAGATCATGAATACCCCTATTATAGGTACATAAAACAAGTAACAAATTTCTCTTTTGTTTCTTTACACAAACCAAAATACCAAGGTAGAGGGTAATTTAAAGGCAGGTATATATATATATATATATTTTTAGAATCATTTCCTTATTTAATATAAATATAAGATGTGCATAATTATAATTTCCAACACTTTAGAATAGTCATTTCTTATATTTATTTTAATTAAGGGAGTAAAATAATTATAAGTATTGACTATTGTAATGTGTTGGTAACTATAATTGAACACTTCTTGCATTAATTTTAATTAAGGAAGTGATTCTTAAAGATTAAAAATGTACTTTCAAATTACCTTCTGCCTTGGTGTTGAATTTCCTTCTTAGTCAAGAACGTTTCTCAACCGAATAATTTTTAATCTTCTGCTGCGTTACCGGCGGGGTAAGCTGCCCTTGTGAATTATTTTGAAGTAATCTGTAGTGAGTTTGTCTTTCTTCTATTAGCCTGTTTAGTATGTACATATTTTGTTGTTTTAAATTTTGGTCTCAGCAATTTTCTATGGAAAAAACTTTTCTTGTTTTTATGCCCATGTTTTGTCAGCAGATCCCCAGGAAGCTCTAATTTAATAGAGTTGTTTGTAAAGCAAAAAAAAAAAAAATTAATTCCCCCTCTTCAAAAGTTGAGATTCTGTTCGTCCATCGTAATTATATGCTATCCGTTACTTTTCTCCAAAAGTTTATGTATTGAACCGATTTTTTTCTATTTGGTACTAAATTACAGCTTAACTAAGGATGATCCACGGAACTCGTTATTACCAAATGCCAGTTTTTCAAATGTTATTCAGGGATTAGTATAGTGATACTTTTTTTATTGCTTATTGTTTACTTATACATTTTTTTTTAAAAAATAACATGGGAAATGATACCAGTTAATTTTTTATAGAAGAGACTCACGCAAACAGAAAAAAATCTTTTGCTAGACTTAGTTTTGTTAAAAGTTAAAATAAAATACAGATTATTTACACAACACAATAATAACAATAAATATTAAAAGTTGCTTAACCGAATTTCCGCAATCGGATTACATTTAGAATGTTTATGTTGAAGCTAAGGAAAAATTTCCTTAAAGGTAACTAACTAACTTTTTTGCATTTATCAAAACTGAATAAAAATCACTATCTATAAAAAAAAGCTTTACTAACACAAGATATGCAATATAGAAGAATAAGAAATATATGAGGAGCAGATGATTAGGGGTGCAGTTCGAAAATAACACAAATAAGTTGATAAACATATTTAATCTAAGTACTTAGATTTCCTATCCTCTATAAGTAGCCCTGATGAAGCCTGGAAATTCTGGCCGAAACTTTGGCACCATTAAATATGTTTTTACACCTTATTTGTGTTATTTTCTAATCCTCAACTATCTACTCCTAACATAAAGAAGCTTTCAGAGATAAGCCTTTTGCCATAGTTACGAACAGTAGCTAGTATAGACGTTTTGTCAAAATCGAAGGAGTGATTTAAAGATAGAGAATGTTCCGAAAGTTTTGAGGCAACGTTGGCACCATTAAATAAATTTTTCAACTAATTTGTGTTATTTTCTGACCGATCCCACAACCATCTTCTTCTCATATATTTTATCCACGGTCAACTATCTTCTCATCATTGAGAATAAGAAATATTTGAAAACAGGTGACACAGCTACAAGAAGTAGGTCAATTTTTTTATTTTGACTCGATAGACTAAATCACTAAAAATATTTTTCCACTGGTTTAATTGATTAACTCATATTTTAGAATATAAATACAAAGTTTCTTACTGCTTACAATATCTTCGTTTTCCTTATCCTTGTAAACGCGAGAGTTTCACTTAATTCTATACAAGACTTTTAACGACAAATCCAAAGAGCGCAATGAGTTGCTTTCCATTAGAAAATGATGGTATTAGAATTCCCGTAAGGATGTAGAAAGTAAATAGAAATCCCCTAAAAGGAAGACAATGAGCTGAAGAAGTGTACTTTGTGGGTAAAGGGGTCAAGAGTGGGCAGTCTCCTGACCGCACTCTAATTGCCTCAGGGGTCAATGCTCACATCGATCAACTACTGCTGGCCGTGCCGTGAAGGCGAGTATCGGTTCAAACTGGCGGCTCCAAGTATGAATTAGTCCATTCAACGATAGGTTGTTAAGGAAAATGGAAGAATACAATATTTGAGTTTGTTAGGTAAACATACTAAAAATCCTTACTCCTAAGGGATAGGGAGAACGTAGGGAGGGAGTAAGCCCTAGAAGTTCCCTTTTTCACAGAAACTATTTGTCACAGGTTTAAGACGATTCCAAAAAAAAATATTTTTTCCCATATTTTTTTAGTATTATACTGTTGTATACATTTTGATATTGGAGAGCACACCATATTTACAGTGATAGATAAATGAAATGATAACAAAATAATACATACAAAAAAAAAATCTTAAAAACATTCATTTCTCTGTAAAATATTGGTCACGGATATTGAAAGCCAGTGGAGGATGAATTAGGTCTAAAAGAAATTAAAGCTGCCAAAATGCGCCATTTAATTCTATTCACGATTTAGCTACATGGCATAGTTGCTAAAATATACCCGTACACATTTCTCTAATTTGGGTGAAAGAAAAAAAATGTTAGCTCATATTTTTATTTTTTTCCTTAATATCACTAGCTAACTCTTGGGCTTTTCTTCTATCCAAAATACTCATACTAAAGAAAGCTGTACTGTATTAAATTCTCTTTCAGGATCTAAAATATTTTATTTTTACATGCTTAAATATTCAAAGGATGTTTAACGTTATTTGTAAATCCTGAAATAAAAGTTACAAAAAAAATTAACTGTTAATTTTTTGTTATTAAGATTGGAATAAAGACAATCAAACTAAATTAAAATGACAACTTTTAAAAAGATTTGAAAAAGTAATGAATTTTTATATCAAAAATTACAATTTTAATATCCAGACAATAGAGGATTACATCAAAAAAAGGTTCATGAAGTTCCACTCCCAGTTACGGACAGTAAAAGGAGCAGTGTCCTACAACTTGGGAAACCCAACCACAACCCGAGGACTGAACCCAGGTTGCTGCAGGACATCCTGTTATAAGTTTTATATTTATAAGTTCTGTAATTGTCACTCTAAAATTTTACGTTATTTTCATTTTTTTTTCTCTTTATCTTTTCTTTAAATTCACTTTTTATTCCATTAGAAGTCAATTATTTATTTTGTTAAATCCATAAATGTCATTATTTTTGTTATTAACTTTACTTTTAACTTTTATTTAGGAATCATTATTGTAATATATTTATTTTATCTTGATTTTTTAAAATTAATATATTGCATATATTTATAAATAATATTTCAACTTTCATACAATCGCTCCTGATATTGCTTCTTTTGAAAAATCTATTTGTCTACCTCGGAGTTCATTATTTGTACTGTAAAATCTCATTTTTTAGATTGTTTTAAACATTATTTATACCCTCAACCCTTTAATTTTAAAAATCCATAATCAATCTAAGTATTATTTTTTTATTGTTAATGATCTTAAGCAGCAATGTCTATTATACATGTTACATCATCCCAAAAAAATTCTTGTGCTACAGAACACATAATACTCGACCCAGAACTATATTGTTTCATTCCCGGAATGAAATATAACGATCCTTAAATACCTGCAATAAAAAGTTCAAATATTTTATCTAACTGCATGACGATAAGGTAAATATTTAAATTAATTCGTCAAGGAACGAGTATAGAACGAAAACCATTAATGTATTTTGAAATAACAGCTAAAGATAAAGGAACATGTGGGGTGATTAATCAGCCATCTTTGTTAAAAGGATTGTCTTATTTTCACACAGAATAATATATTTATGAATTTTATTTGTTAATTTTATTATTATTTTTAAAATTAGTACAAATTCTCAATAATTAAGTTGAAACTTTAACTTGTTTCTTTTTTTACTTATTAGAAGTCGTCATTTTTGTCAATAATTTTACTTTTCTCTTTTATTAAGAAGTATTATTTTTATCTATTTATTTTATCTTACTTTCTTATTTTTTTAAAATTATAATGTATATAGTTAGGGGTGTCTTTTGTACAAGACTTTACCCCCCTCCCATACTCAATTATTAAAAAAAATATATATAATGTAACGGTTATATCAACCATATAAGGACCACAAAATCTGGTATTAAATTAATAAATAATAAAATAAGTTGAAACTATATATATATATTATTTCAGATATATATCTATCCATATCAAAATCCATTAAATAGGAAACAATTAAACAGAGAAAAAAAGAGTAGAATAATGTCCATTAATGAATTTAAAAATGTCCTTCAAATCTAAATCCAAAGACTGTTACTTTTTAACAGGGGTCAATATTCTTTTAATAACTATGCAAAAGTATGATATAATTTTTAATAAAAATAAGGAAGTAAGTACATAATGGAAAAATAACAATGCACTTTCTTTCTCTTTGTTTTTAAATTATTTTAATAAAGAAAATAGGTATCTCCCTTTCCTCATTATTCATTTACCTTAGTGTTATTAAAGCATATTGTAAATTAACTACAATTAAAAAAAATATCAAGGAATTTATTATCATTTACATAATGTTTTCTGTATTATATCCTTTAATGGGGGCAATTAAACAGTTATGTATGCATTATATAAAAACTGGTTGTCAATAATACAACTGTAGCGATTTCAAATATATTTCTATATGTAATTTCTCTTCCTATTGATATAGCTAAAAGTCCTGTTCATATTTATTAATCTAAATTTGTGTATACATTTTAGTACTTAATAATTAATTAAAAATTTTTTTCTAAAAAGATGTTTGTTTTACAATAGTGTACGATTATGCCAACGATAATAATAGAAAACTGGTAGTTTGTGAAAATACGTAAGCTAAAACGGTTCCAGTTTGTTTGCCTTATCTATATTTACTTGAGCATTGTACCTACACAAGGTCATTTCTTAAAAGATTTGTATGAAGTGTTGTGAAAGGATTGGAACCTTTTTTTGACCAAGGTAATGGATATCTAAAGTTGATTGAGGAAGTTGGCGTTAGGCCAAATGGGAAATGTTCCGTTAGTGTTGGATCGTTAAAATAATGAGTACTTGACAACCAATAACTAATTATAATCAGTTGAGGATAGGAAAATATATTTCAATTCAAATTTTGAACATTGATCTAAACCTGAAGGTGGCTCAAGCCTCAACTGAATTTTTCATGAATGACATCATTGATCGCAAGATTAATTAATTATTTATCATATTTATTAATTATTTACATTTAACTACGAATCACATCTAAATAAATTTAAATTGGTAAAAATTATTTTATACTATAGTGAACATCAAATATATAATTTTAACAGGAAGAGAAATTTTAAGCGTATTTAAACTTAATGGCTTCAAATAAGAAAATTAAACTTGAAAGACTCCTAAATTAAAGGCAATAGAGAAACAGAAATACAATTAACTACATGAGTAGTCAAATTTCAAAACGTCTTCGATCTAGAATTTGATAAATAGACAACATATGTCTATTTTCAAATTCAATAAATTATATGCTATATTATCGTATTACAAATTAATCTTTATTACAATTGAAGAGCTTTCTCTCAGAAGTCAATACATCAAATTCTAAAATGTTTTAATTTAAAAAGTATAGGATCATCTCAAGAAGATAATAGAAGAATAATCTTTTCATATACATTTTTAATTTTTCAAAAAAAGTTTACTTTTCAGAAGTGAATATATTAACGTTTAATAGAAAAATGCATCTATCACACCATATTATTACCATTGCATATAATTGTACTTTGAAGGTTTAATAAGTTTAATAAATATAATAGTCTTCTGGAATTGACAATTCACAAAATACTTCAAGAACATAATATGGGGGTTTCTTGAAAGAATACATAACCTTTATAATAGAATATTCAGCCGAAAGTTCACTTGAAGGGTAAGATACACATACCACAGAAGCAAATAGACATTGCCGAATAACTAAATGGATGTATATTTCCTTATTATTACAAAAACGATAGAGACCAGTCTAAATATTCCTCAACATGAATTGCTCACTAGAAGTGTGAAAATAAGACAGAAAAGGCACAAGCAATGCACATTGGAAAAAAGAAAGAAAACAAACAGAACAGTAATAAAAGTTCTCGGAATGAATGGAGTCAGGCTTAAACCGGTTGAAATATTTAAGTATCTCGCGCTCCATCGACATGAGTCAGACTACGACTCAGAAATCCAGGAAGGCGGCAAAACCGCAGGACGATCGTTTTGGAGATGAAAAAGAAAATATAAGTCTGCGATACTACTGCTGTTTACCCCTTTGAGTCATGGACATTAGCTAGAGAATTAAAAGGACAGATCCAAGCAGTAAGAACAAAGAGGAACTGATTGGTTGAGGACTGGAAAGCATAGAGGCGGGGAAATTATTTATGTTCTCCTTCTAGGCTAAAGTGAAGTCGAGGGGTGGGAGGCAACGCCCCAGGAGTGACATGAAAAAATAATTTTTTTGGGACATATGCCCCCTAAGAATAAATAGATGGTTCATACATTAGTATTTTTGTTTGGCAAGTATTTACAAGTTTCCAGTAAGTAAAATGAAATAACATTGCGATATTAGCTTAACTACTGTTTATAATGTTAATCAATATATGGCTATTTATTTGATTACAATGATGCGGAGGTTTGGTTATATAATAAGTGAAGGTATATATGTTGTTTAAAGAAAAGAGTGGATGAGGATTGGCGAATGGAGATGGGAAGAGAATTCCAGAAGGAGGTTGCACTCGATATACCAGCGGGAGACTTGAGAGCGCCTTGGAAACCCAAAGATTAATCTAACAAAACAATTCATGTGTCTCTTCAATCTCAACTCTAGTCCTGCGGATAGTCCTACATAGACCAAGGAACGATAGTCGAAGTGTGGGAAGATGAGAAGATACTAGGAGCTGACGGGTGTTGTGAGGAATGGAACTACGGAATCTTAGGAATTGTTTAAGTACAGTTATGGATTTGCATGTGATTTGGGAAATGTGATTATTTTAGGATAGGTGTTGGTCGAAGGTGACTCCAAGGTTTTTTATTGTAGGATAGAAGTGAATCGGTTTGTTGTTAAGGAAGAGTAGAGGACAGTAAGGGAGGGAACGAAGGAGGCACTTGGAACCAATAAGAATGGCCTTGTTTTTTCAGCATTCCGGTTCGAATCATTGTTAAACGCCCATGCATTAATCCTATCAATATCTTCTTGTATCTTTTGGATGACCTCAAGCATCTCGGAGGGATGGCAGGATTTGGAGACCTGCATATAAGAGGTATTGTATGTGGTGAATGAAGTGCTGGTTAAGTTGATGTAAATAGGAATTTCCTACAATTATTATGTGTAAAACCGATCATTTAATCACAAAGGTGAACTGAATAGACATAATATTCAATTATAATTCCGATAATTTGGTTAGGGATGAAAATACAGTGAATCAACTATTAAAATCCACCAGTCCTTGTGACTATAAATTAACAGTAATCCACAAAACGAATACCAGCAACAAACTAAAAGCAAGGTTTAATTAACTCTCCATCTTTGATATTCAAGTACGTCAGCTAGGATGTCCCCCTGTCCCGCCCGTCTATGCCTCTGGAGTTACTATACTCAAGGCTTGCTTTGGCTTCACTTGGCCTGATAGTTTACTCTGTCTATTATACTCCTCTCTTCAAGACGCTATACAGAGAGGAATAGGTTATGAAGATGATTATTAAAAAAATAATACACTTTCATCTCAAGGAAATGTCTTGACAACATCCTACATTTAATTGTTCTTTGTGTAATTAAAGTCTTACAAAAGATACGAAGCATTTTTTTTTGTTTATCCTTGTCTATTTGAAATTAAATTGGCTTTCTTGAGAAAAATAGAAAAATTGTTATGTCCAACTATAACCACATCCAATGCAGCTAATGTGCTTATATATATTTTGCATAATGTTTAGATATCTAGTCACAGCAGTAAAAGAGACGTAATCCATAGCTGTGTAATTGAGAAATAGAGAACTTGAAGTGGTGAATATCTAAAACTATCGCAGGTTGCTACAACGTCAGTAGTACCTGCAAATATTTACACCCTTCTTACGTAACCACATTTAAATTTTAGATCAGTAAATTTGTTTTTTTGTTGACTGAACACACACTGTGACAGATTAATAGCCTTATTTAAGCGAGAAGAAGATATAACCGTTAACTCTGCCAACTTTGTGATAGGTCTTTTTTCCTTAGTTGTTTTTATCTTTTTTTTCTGATTTGCCAATGTCATCTTGCTAAGAAGGCCTGTCACAACAAGTAAATGGCGACATCCTCAGTCCTTGATAAAGCTGTAAACAAGATTTTGGAAAAGCCGTGAATCAACCTGATATCATTGACACAAAAACAAAATACCGAACGTTCTTAATCTTTTATTCACCCAAATAATGCTGAAACCTAAGGGTTAGCCTAGGAAGTGGGAGACACTTTTATACCTGATGTTTCCCTTTTTTCTTAGTTGTCCTTTGCGTTACAATCTGATAGGTGATTATCCCTATGTTTATTATTATTTTTTTTTTTCGGCCAAGACTCACATTGAAGTCCTATAATGCCTAACCTTGGTAGGGGGTCAAAGTTTTTCATTTTGTGGGACCGCCAGTCAATGAAAAAAATTCAACGCCAAAGGCCGGATTCGAACCGGCACCGCCTATAGATATCAAATTGGGAAGAGTTAACCTACTGAGCTACAGCCGGCCCAATGTTTATTTTTATCAATTTTATTAATATCTATCTCCCTTTTACATATTACTATACCATATCTACTCCACCTATTTGTTTTATCTTTAAACCTACCTCTTTACCATATTTAGAATTAATTTTAATGAGTAATCTCCTACAATTTATTAGTCTAGATCTATTTATGTTTTTATGTAATATTTAGAACTTTTATTACACCTGGGCCCTGTTTCATAATAAAGTACAAAATAATACTATTAATCTTGTTGATTTAACTCAATACAATTACACTGACTTGTATAGTAGTAACTTGTACTTTAGTACTTTTTAACTTCTGTAATATCAGTAATCTTTAGCGCACTTGCTCAGCCTCCACTGGCCCATACCAGTGATGCGGCGAGAGGGATGCGCTGGGATCTCTTGAGCTCTGCTCTACCCCTCACACGTGGGGGATAGAGTGGGGTCGGGGATCCTCAGGTCGATTCTGTAAATATTGT
>NW_027112673.1:877309-916797 GCF_000696795.3 Halyomorpha halys | reverse complement strand
CAATTTACAACTGTATAAAAAAAAAAAAAAAAAAAAAATATCAGCAATAGTCATCTCTATTATAAAAAAAATTTAATATTAGTGTAATTACCACGTTGTTTCTATACTTGCACTATGGACCAATACTATTAGCTTTTATTTTTAACCCTTATCAGTCGCTAGTCTTTTATACGTGATTCTCAATAGGCTTGTAGCTGGTTCCGGTAAAAAAAAAAAAAAAAAAAAATATCAGTAATAGTCCTCTCTATTATAAAAAAAATTTAATATTAGTGTAATTACCACGTTGTTTCTATACTTGCACTATGGACCAATACTATTAGCTTTCATTATGAAACAGGGCCCTGATTATATTTATTAGTAACTTGTTTCCAGTCCACCTACATGTATGTACTTTATAAACTAAATAATTGTTTTGGAATATTTTTATTTTTATGTTTTGTAAATTCTAAAATGTTTGTCTCTTGTTTTTTTTCATTTCGCCCTGACGAAGCCCTGCAAAATGGGGCGAAACGTTGGTTAACAGTTTTCTTTTACTATTTTATTATATTTATATTTTATTATATTACTATTTTTATTGACCAACACCCTGTCTTCCTGCAATCTACTTCATACGGTCAACTATCTTCTTCCAGTATTTAATAATTTTAATGTAAATTGAAAGCAACTCTGGTCGATAATATTTGTAAGAGACGAGTTTGTAAGAAAATAAATTAAATGATGGATAATGAAAACATACTACAGTACTCTTAAAATGGCTTGCTAATTTTTTTTTTTTTTTTTTTTTTTTTTTTACAATTGCGTTCTCAATTGCTTTGTTCACGTTCTATTTTAAGAGCTGATACTGTGACCCATTGAAAACGGGCTCGTTTGAGAGGTCACGTAGACGTTTGTCCGCAGATTTGAAAACGTCTCTGCTCTGGAATGTATATCTCACGAGGAATTGCAGCATAGAGGCTCCACGGCCCATGCGTGGGCTTTGTCTGTCACAAGAACGCCCACTGTCTCGCAAGTCAATAGGGAATATGTTGTAGCGAAAAAAAAAAAATATGAAAAGTAAAAAAAGCAATTCCACCCAAACATTATTATTTTTCCTTTCTTGTGAAACCACTTTAGATTGAAAAATTCATTTGGAGTGGTTTGATCTATTAAAAAAAAAAAAAAAAGAATAAAGAATACGAATGTAACAAACAAGATTGTACCAGATAACATAACTCTTCTTATGACGTGAATTCAGTTCGATACAGCGAAAAAATAAGTATAAATAATTATAGTAATGTATGGATATAAATAATAATTTATGAGAGTAATAATGATAGTGTATTCATAATTATTATAAAAAGCAAATTATACAAAAAAAAATTAAATTACCTGAAATCTAATGGTAATAAAATTAAAATAAAACTATTTTAATGAACCAAGTAGTTCGTGCAGATTTATCGAATTACTTAACAATAGGTATAGGGAATTATAGCGATAGTACCAAATTTTGAGTTCCAGTTTTGGACGAAAATAAATGTTTTGAAGCTCTCTGAAATAGTCTAGTGTCACAAAATGGTTCGTAAGAGTGTGTGGATAGCCTCGCTCAAAAACGAAAAGTTGTACAAAACTGAAATTACATATATAAATTATAAGACAGATATTTGCCAGGGATTTGACGGCAACTTTTTCGATAAAATCAATCGACCGGAAAACTTTATAAACTTCTTTATTTATTGCAATTTACAACTGTATAAAAAAAAAAAAAAAAAAGAAAATGTGATAAATGTTTCAGAACACATGATAATCTTGGGAAGTAACCACCCAATGATGGTACTTCAGTCATTGTTTTAAATAAGAAGATCCCGTGAACAACTTCTTTTTACACGCCTCGGAGGATTATTGGGGATTTGTAAGTATGAAAGATTAAGAACTAATTTAGGTTAGGATAAGTAAGGAGTTTGGAATGAAAGGATGTATATCTAATTCGGGCCAAATTTGCAACGAATGGGTTCTTGAGGTTCTATGGATGAGTTTATTTGTAACGTGATAAGGAGTATAAAGGATTTTAGGTTGTAAGGATTGGATAAGAAAGGATTTTGATGGTTTGGTGGAGCCCAACCATTTGTCAAGTAGGTGTTGTAGTAATCGGAATCTAGGAGCAGTTTCTCGTTGTTTCAGTTTAATATGGGGATTCCAAGTTTATAAACTTAAACGGAAAACTTTATAGAAACGATTTTGGACAATTTTTTTATTTTCTCAAAACGATTTTGATTAAACTTAGTACATCAATGTGCAATTAAATGGTCATTAATATCAGCTAGATTTTAACCTCATTGAAATAGTCGGATGGGCTAAAATCACAAATTAAAAAAAAAAAGTCTTCCTCTAAACTACCTTTATTTAAAAAAAAAACAAACAAAAAAACAGTTCTCCTTTGTTGTCAATAATAAACAATGGTTAAATACAAAATATTAAAGAATTTTACGAATAACTAAAGAAGAAAAAGGAAAAATAGAAACATCCAATATTTCATTGCATTACATCATCATCTTTTGCAAACTCTTTTTTTTTTTTTAATATAATTTTCGTCTTTCTTTGCTTTTAGTTTTTTTTCTTCTAAAAAAGTGGTGCTGAATTCAATACGAGCCCACCAGTCTATACAAAAGTTGCAGATGTATTTAGTGTGGTAAGTGAACGAAAGAATTGTATAATTTATTCTTGTTCCTTCTTCATTGCTTTTTGTTCTACAAATTTTACATCTTCAAGATACAACATGCCTAGTCCCCACCAGAGAATAGCATCTTGTCATGACCTTCAAACCACATTTGTTTGCATATTTTTTCCGGTAGTTATATATCCTTTGCTAATAGGGATAAGTGTGGACTTACTGATAAAAAATAAAACAAATTCGCGCCGCCTTATCGATGCCCGCAAAAGGAAGGGTCCCTTTGTACACAGTTCACGTAGCCAATGAAGGATGAACGAACACACTCCTTGCGTGGGTTGGATAAGATAACTCTTCCAAATTCCTTTGTTGATCTAAGGAGCGTGGTCTCAGTAAGGCTCCTACCATGTTTATTAATGTTAGGATAAGGAGTGTACCAACTTGGTCTGGGAATATTGTATGCCTATTCCAGGCCACAAGATTTAGTCTCAGCCAGCTGGGGGACTATGAAGTAAAAACCATCATACATACTCAGTGAGGAGGTAAATACGAGTACATTATTGCAATTTATCTGAGAACAATTTATTTTTGAATTAAATGAAAATATGAGTAAAAAAAAAATACCAAAGAATAAACCAGTTGTCACTGGAGAAAATTCGATCACATTAGACCAATTATAAACCTCTTTATAATTCATATTTATATACCTCTTATGTTTAAATAATATATACCTCATATATTAATATATACTCGTTTGGTTCGTCCTAATGATTTAACTATAGTGTAAATGTGTATATCAAAAAAAATATCATTCCGCTAATCTGAAATTGGGAAGTTGTTCTGCCTCTTTAACGAATAAGAGCAGGTAGGACTGTTTTAGGTAAAGCCCTGTGGCCAACCAGTCATGATTTATGGTTATCCCAATTTCCATGACCCATTTTTGAGAGGAATGAATGAGTAACGTGAGAGGATTATTCCCTAGAATATTTTATATTTTGACTATATTAATATATTATAGCTTCTACTTAATTAAACAACTCATACTTAAGTAATTGTTATTGTTACTGAAATGTATGACTAAGAAGTTAATAAAATAATAAATTAATAAACTATATAATAAATTGGTAAGTTTATTTGACTTTAGATGGCACACAAACTTATTTTAATCTATTGGCAAAAAGATTTGATTTAAATTTATAATTATCTGGACATACGGAGTTGAGCTTTGGGGCTCCACTAAACCATCAAATGCCACCCGAATCCAATTCTTACAGTCCAAAATCCATCGTAAAATCCTTAATGCTCCTTATTTTGTCACAAATCAAGTCATCCATCAGGACCTCAATGTTCCATATGTTGCCGATATGGCCAGAATCAGATAAACTCCTAGATCCTTTCATGATAAACTTCTCAACTACCCAAATCCACTTGTTTCTAACCAGGCTTCTCCTTCATTACCTAATAATCTTCCTAGGCGTCTGAAAAGAAGTGTTATTATCTCAAGAAATGTTATTGGAGTTCTATCAGTGGGTAGATTCTCCACATGTTTGTATCATGTCACCAACATTAAATTTACTTGTTGTATATATGTGTATACGAGTTGTAAATAACAATAAATAAATAATAATAAATAAAAAAAATATAATACGTGGTTACGATTTTTTTTTTATTATAAAATAAATAATAGAACATGACTTTTATATCTTAGAATACTTTCTTATATACATTATAGACAATATATAATTTCTTGTCTTCGGTCATTGATGTTAATGTTTGTAAAGCCAATTACAAGTTTAGACACTCGTATACAAGTAAAAGCGCAAGGAAAAAGTTGATAAAAAAGATATGGAAGATAAGAGGATAAGGAGAAATAAACGCAAAAAATTTATTCTAGACAGTAGAAGCCCTAAGAAATTTTCGATACAGTTCCAGTTGGAGTAGTATTTTAAGTGCACGTATTATAAATCCAAGTCAACTCTTTTTGCCAGTAGATTAAAATAAGTCTGTGTGCCATCTAAAGTCAAATAAGCTATATTGCTTTAAGACTGGTTTACACAGTGGTAGTTCGTGGTTATACTGTCATGAAAATGTTGCAGTGCCATTTATACACGGGGACAATAAACGTGGCCTAAACCTATTGGTTGTTAGCTGAAAAAATGGTCATTACAAATATTCGCCTAATCTCCGTTACTGTTGATAGGTTTCTAAACATTGGATGGAATCCTTTTCCTGTTAAGAAATAATCAAAAGAGAACAACAGAAGACAGGTCTCTGTCCTGTCAGACCTCAACAGAGTCTTTCTTCGGGACAAGAATTTTACGCTCTCATAAGGAATGGTAGGGTGCCTTCTAAATCTCTACTTGCATATGTATATATAATAGTATAGCACTAAGAAATTCTGCAGCAGACAAATAAATTATACTTCTCGCATTTAGCGTTGTTTTCGCTCAGCTAATGAACATCAGTAATTTAGTTATCATTGGAGTACTGAAGATTAGTGAGATTTCGAAACTCCTCCAGAAGAATTAGCCCGGAAGATAAAAAAATCCATCAGTCATATACATCACTAATAAGCCATATCAGACTGACAGTTGGTAAATAACTACTTCCTCCTCAATCGTTCCAGATGTGTGTAAACAGTTACCTGTCATTTCCTGTTACGCTTCAAATCAGCAGAAGAAAAACGAAAGTAATTTATAAGTAATAAATAGGAGTGGAACGAAGACGGACAAGTAGAATCATAATAGGAAAAAAAACCGTTACAAATTATTAATTAATTGTTAAATATTTAAAAAACAAACAAGAATGATACACTTTATTTTTATCAGAGTTGGGCAATACTTGATTAATTTTTCGATTTTGAGTAAAAATGCACAAGATCTGAGTAGAAAGTGAATAATTCCGTTACTAAAAATACCTAAATTGAAAAAAAAATATTGAGGGCATTTATGCAACTTGTGCTAAACTGCTAAATGTGCCAAAGGTTTATTTGCTAATGAAATTATGCCTTACAATTACTTCAGTGTAATTGTTCTTCCAAACCACTAATTTCTTATGTTTTGACCATTAAACAGTTATCATAGTATAATTGTAGTATAAATGAAACATATAATTCAATTGCAGGAAAATGATTCCTGCCCATCTCTGCTTTCTACTAACTGCAAAATAATTTACAGTTAACAATTTATGTAAAGAAAGTAATAAATAAATAAAGTTCTTAAGCAAAGCATAAGCATCTTCTATCCTACAACAAAAAACCATGGAGTTGCCTTCGACAACACACTCGCAAATCTATAACTGTACTTAAACAATTCCTAAGATTCCGCAATTTCATTCCTCAGAACATCCGTCAGATCCTAGTATCCTTTCTCGTCTTTCCCCACTTCGACAACGGTTCCTTGGTCTATGGAGGGCATCTGCAGGCTTAGAGTTGGGACTGAAGAGACTCATGAATTGTTTCGTAAGAATTATTTGTGCGCTGTCAAGTCTCCCGCTGGTATACCAAGTTGAAGTGGCTCTATCCAATCTCCCGAAGGGAATACCTCTAGGGTGTTCCTATTCCAAGTTCTTAAAATAAAAAAAACCTATCTATATCCCTAATCTCCTTACTCTTCGTTCATCCATCCATTCATTAAACACCAGATCCCAACCGACTGATTTATATATGCCCTCCTATAGAACCGTATCCTTCAGCAAATCCTTCGTCATACATATAACCTCCTGAAATCCTCCCATCTCAATTCGCCAATCCTCATCCATTCTTTCCTTTAAAAAACACCTATTCCTTCACTTATTGCATAAATAAACCTCCGCATCATAGTAAACAATATATTTAAGCCTTACCAATGAGCTACCAACTCCCATTATAAAATGATTATTTTATTTAATAATTTTATCTGAATTTTTATAATTTTGACAAGAAGTTAATTTAAGTTTATTTTTGACAGTCCATATTAATACTGTAATCATGTCATGGCAAGAGTGTAGGAAAGGTTATCAGGGAGGGTTAAATCAAAAAGTGGAGGATGGAACCCTGGAGTAGACATTGTTCCAGCCGAGACGGCTACAGTTTATAGTTACCGCTCATTGTTGTCCCAACAAAGGCTAGTCAAATAGTGATAAATTATCTTCAGCCAATTATCTTCAATAATTGAAGCTATTGTGATCTATGCCGGTGCCCAGGGTATTAATCATTGTTGAAATAATGACTTACATATTTTTAATTCTGAAAATTATTCATAAAATAAGCCTTTCCCGACAACATATTTAGGACATGGGCATATTATAACATTCATTTAATCATTGAAAGATTAAATCACTCAGAAAAGAATAATCAAGGAGGTTATGGATAAACAGGGTTGTAGTAAAACTTTACAAAGCAACCATTAGCATCAATTGAAATTATTAATATATTAGCAAACTTCGGTTTTCGTAACATCTAACAAGGCCACAAATTTACAAATAAGTGATTGAAGAATTAATATCTCTCTGTTTCTAAATGCAATTTTAAATACGAAATATAATGGAAATAAATGATATAATCAAATATAATTGACTAGCTCTATAATTTTCTTGAATCTCTTTAACTTATTCTATCACTGCTGTAGATTTTGTATATCCTTTTCTTTACTAAAGCACAAATTCTATATGAAAATCTAGACATTTTTTGCAGTTCAAGTTGGAATAAAAGTTCTATGACATGATTCTAAGTACTGGCACTGTATTGGTATTTTATAGCATAATGGTATTTTAGTTGACCTCTAACTACTACTTATTACACACTTAGCGAAATAATAAAAATTAGGTAAATATACCCTATGAACCGAGGGTTGGATCTTTCGTCTCGTTTGTTGTCCAAATCTGAAGAGCTCCTTCAAAGAAAGAATATGGCAGTACATGGTTTTTTTACCCAATTTCTTTCTTATGCACAACAATATAGTGTTTGTTGTTTGACTAGCAAGAAAGGTAGTGTCAAGATTTATTACGAAATTAATATTCACTGATAAATGGGATTTAAAAATACACAATTTCGAGTTGTGTACACTGACTCGATGGAGCCCTTTAGCGAACGTCTTTGTCCTCTAAGAAAGAAATTTCTAACGGATTCAGCATAGTGAGGTAATTGAGTAGACGATTGTGAAAAATTAAATTAAAGGTGCGAGAAATCGTCCAGAAATTCAGTGTCATATTATCAAATTGGAAATAATCAGAAATGAGACACTGAAGCCCTGAGGTAAATGAGAAAATAAGTTAAAGTAGTTTCGTATGATTTTCAAATAATTTAAGTTTATTTTTAAGGGACAAAACATTTCACTCACTAAGCTTATAAGGTGCATATTTATTCATTACACAGAATAGTTGCCAATTGAGTAGCAGAGGACCGTTCATTGACGGACGTGTAAAAACGTGGCCCCAAAAAAATGTGTATGGCCCAACTTGCGCATTTCATTGAATCCTATGGCGATATTCGGCCACTAGCAGGTAGTATGCCAAGTACTAACCAGATTTAAGCTTGGTTGGATATGGCATAGTAACCGTTAACAGCGCAAGTTCATAAACTAGTAAAAATGTGCCACAAAACAATGTTGATGGCACAATACTTCTAGGTACCTCATGTTCTGAGACTTGAAGACCTAGAGGGAGGTATTATTCAACTCATCTGTTGCCGATGGCATTCATTCGGTCACTAGCTGTTGGTATGCCTATATACTAGCCTGATTTAAGCTTATGGTTACCACCAAGCGTGGAAGTTAAACATGTTTACACGGTCTTCAAGAAGGGTGTGTGCTTTTAATAGGAATGTCCGACTACAAGTCGGACTTCCCGTTAAAAAGATATTAAATATTATTATGATGTTTTATGAAAAACAAAACAAAATGTGCTGAGGGAAAGTCCCAAACGATTCTTTATATATATATATATATATATATATGATATTTGGCATCAAATGATTAATTCAATATCCAGTTCTCATTATAAATACTTATTTTATTTATAAAAGTATAAATCTTGGTAATGAGAAAAATTTAGCTGCATAAGCAGAGGCTACCTGTATCCCATGCAGGTCGTTAAAGATACGGCACGTGTGGCCACCGGTGATGTAAGCTACTAAAAAATCAATAGAATGACTAATTTTCCTTTCGTTCCCAAACATTACCACGTTCAACAGATATCCTCAAACAACGGAATACAAACTAGAACAAGAAGAACCTCAAGATCGTTTTTGCTCATTTACGATTCATGTGGCAGATACAGCTCGTATAAATGACTACGTTTTACATAATTCGAGAATATTATATGTAATTTATGGATTTGCATAAATAAAAGGAAAAAAAAAACGAGAAAAGAAGCAAACACACGTACCATTAAAATTTCGTAATAGCAATAAAACTGTTAAGGAGAGTTATAAATAGAAAACCAGTCAGCTTTATCCACACAGATTATGTAAATATCAGGCCCAATCCCTGCTTATTATATTGACATGAAGAAACGTTTGTTTTAACATTTTAACCATATTCCACGATAGTCCAGTTCATCTGAATGTCTAAAACAGAAATGTATACTATTTGATCATCACATATAATGTTTTAACGGATAAAAAGTTTTAATGATAAACTATAATATTTTTAAGAGAAGAACATGGTCAGGGGGTGCGGTCAGCAGAAAAAACACAATTAAATATTTATTTGTGCCGACGTTTCGACCTGATTTTCAGGTCTTCATCAGGGCTATAAAAACAAAAAGACAACGACCATAATTCAGAGAGAAAAAAAAAATAAAATAAATAATAGACTAAAAAATTTGGAAATATACATAATAATAAAATGAAAATATAAATTACTTGATTAATACCTATGGACAAAGACAGTAGTAGATTGATAACATTATTATTTATATACATATAAATGTGAGTAATAAATCAATGATACAGTGGATAAGACTGTTATATTGATTAGTAAGATTAAAAACCTTTAACCGTAGGAATATAAAATGACGGCCTGGTCAATATGATAAAGTCCAAGAATAGAAAAGAAAAGAGGAATAAATGAGAGAAAAAAATATTTGGGATTAGATTGACATTGACAAAGGTTTTTAATGTATGCCAAAAATCTGTACGAAATGGAAGGAAAGCAAGTTTTCGTTTTCAGCATTCAAAAATAAAAATAGGCCAAAATATCAAAATTAAATTTTCCAAGGTTAATTTTTATAAACCTGTTTAATCTATATTTCAAACCCATCCTAACAACATACATGGATGACACATGTGTACTGTTTATAAACACCGACTCTACTACATCACTAGCACTACAAACAACCATGACATCCATTAAGGAATGGTGTAAAAACTAGAGAATCGAAATAAATCCTAACAAACCCCACCAGATCACCTTTACTTTTCGTCGTAAACCTCAACCCTCTGTCCTTCAGTGGCATTTTTAAATATCCCACTAACGCCTGTTGAACAGATTCGCTACTTAGGACTCCATCTTGACAAAAGGTATACTAGGAATCCCCTTACAAGACTGAAACGACAAGAAACTGCTCGTAGATTTCGATTACTACAACACCTACTTTACAAACGCTCTAAACTTCCCATCCACTACAAAAAATTATTATATACTACAACAATCAGAGCAATTTGGACATACGGAATTGAGCTTTGGGGCTCTATCAAACCATAAAATTCCACATCCAATCCTTACAATCCATAATCCTCCGTAAAATCCTTGCTGCTACTTATCACGTTACAAATAAACTCATCCACAAAGACCTTAATATCCCTTTCGTTTCAGATCCGGCCCTAAATAGATATGCGTCTATTCATTCCAAACTCCTTACCTAACTTAACCTCCTATTTTTTTATTATTATAATCCTCCGAGGCGTCTGAAAAGAAAATGACTACGGGATCTTCTAATTTAAATTAATTGTTGAAGTACCGCCATTGGGTGGTTCCTTCCCAAGATTATCAAGTGTTTGAAACCTTCCTCGTATTTACTTATTGTAATTTTTTGTACAGTTGAAAATAACACTAGATAAACCTATATTTAAACAACTGTTTCAAGTTTATGACGTATGCAATAGCTGAACGGTGTACAAAAGCTACCAATACTGGCCAAACTTATGGTGAGATTGCTCTGGCTAAGGAAGAAGTGAATGCAGAGCCAGGAAGTGACTATCTACTCCTTGCAAGGAGCTGCAGAATTTCTCCGTCATGCAAGGTTGGAGTCAATGGAAATCTTTTGTTCTTTTGTTATCAGCGATAAAATCTTGGCTGCATTTCACCTCTCACAATAAACTGATCTTACTTCAACACAATAACTCAGCTCGCTAGAAATCGCAACAGTCTTTAGTAAATAGTTTAGTCCTTTATCTATCAGGCAAGTAACAATACTGTCCCGTACCAAGGAGGACAAAGAACTTTCTAATACCATCCAATTGTTCTTTACCTTTTATTTTGTAGGTATTGTTAATTTTTTACTTTGGAATATATTCTCATTTAGGATTCACATGGAGTTAGTACAATATAATTCTAAATTCTTGCTACTAAAAAGAATGTAGTATGTTAATATGTAGTAGTAGAAATGTTGTAGGAGAGTTAAGTTATAAGATATTAAAATTGAGCAATATTGAAAACGCACCTAAAATTAAAAAAACAAAACACAAACGGCGTGAACAACATTCAAAAAGTGGCTAAAATTGAAAAAAAAAGTGTGAAACTGCCCTCCGTAGCAGCCTTACTCCTCTCAAATTTAAAACAGAAACTTATAGTGAGTATGTTGGTTAATGTACGACAAGTCACTACATCACAAGAGGTCATAACACAAAAATATTAGAAGGCAATCCAAAACAACTAAATTCGAAAAATGGTATAAAAAACTGATATTTAAGTTAGCTGTTACAAAAGTCAACTTTTAGACTTTTACTTCCTTAACCATCTAAGGCAGAAGAAGTATAGATAGTAATTGATTGATATATTTTTATTTATGCCACTTAACTAAAACTTCTTAGTCCATAAAAGTGGTTTAAAAAGTATAGATTGATCATCGTCGCTTTCATTATTTAATATTTCTAGTGACTTGTCGTCCTAAACCGTTGAACAATTTATGATGAAAATTCCTCTCTACTAAGTTAGCAGCAACCGAAAATAATACTTACAATAAAAAAAAAATAGAACAGAAATTTTAATCTCTAGTAGGAACTAAGCAAACAGGTTCTAGCTATTTGGAGATTTCTTATAAATTATGGTTAAACTCAGGGCCGTCTATAACAAAGTGGGAGTGAAGAGCAGTTCGCTGGGCTCTCCAGAGTATATGAAAAACATTGAGTTGTCAACAGAATTAAACAATATTTATGTGAAAAGCATTATTTATTTAATAATTGAAAGGTGACAAACTTTTTAAAAAATTAAAGATTTGTTAAAGGAACATTTTTTGGATATTATTATTTTTTTTTCATGAATTAATTCTGCTAAGTAGATCACTTTCTATCGACATCAGTGGTAACTTTTCTGTTCCTGTTCGATCTATTTTAACATTATCATACTTCTTAGTTAATTTTTTATATGTTGGATTGATCGGTAGCAAGAGTTAGGTGGTATACAGCTCCGTGGTCTCTTGGTGTAAAGATGGTTTTGGCTAAATTGATGAGACTCATGAAAAAACAATCTAAAATGCTGTTTATTGTCTATAGTCCTGCCAACAGGGATTCGTTAAGTGCTATATCGAAAAAATCATACATGATTTTCTCTAGACGGTTTTTAGATGCTAAATCATAATCTGGATTTACCAGCTCGTATTATATATAATGCTGATAATCCACAAAACAATGTAGAAAAAGTGAAATTTTTCGGTGCCTTTTGGTGTTTTATAAAACTACATTCTAGATAAGAGATGAACTTAGAAGATATTTTTTAATCCCTCATTTGGGATGGACTACTGTAAGAACTACTGAGGTAAATTAGGAAAAAAATATTAACAGTTCTACAACGCTACAATTGGTGTACTGAATCGCAAAGTAAACCGAAGAGGCCGATAAGTTCTTTCTTCAAGAAGGAACAGACTGGTCAATAGTTATCGAGGAACAAGAAACACTAGTTACTTTTCCTTGACGGAACAAGGTCGGCACGATTCGGGCAGCACGTGACCATTCGGATCGGGGGAGGGGAGGTCGAGTGTGACCAAAGAGTAATTCTTCTTCGGAGCCACGACCCAACGGTCACCGAAGCGATCAACGGCTCTTCGGGAATCGAGAGCAACCAAAACTTATGCTCTGGTAACACGTTCCTCGGCATTCTTGTAAGGAAAAGGCTAGCGGAATCGTTTGCATGAAGACCAATCGTAATTCGAGACAACCTTTATTCCGGTTTTATACTGGCTTATTAAAACATATTGAATTATATTTTTTATACAGGCAAAGTGTGTTCGCTTTCTGTGTATATGATACAGTGAACTCTCGAATGTAAAAAATCAGATTTTTTGAATCAGTTAGTTTTGTTAATTTATCACAAGCATCTTTGCATATCAGTTTTCACACATCAATTTTGTAATTGTAAAATTATAAATATTAATTTCGAAATAAAGGCATACAAAAATGAAACAAAAAAAAACTTGTACCTCTTACAACCGATCTATGTTAATTATATTTTAGGCAAGCAGTGGTTCTATCTTAATAACAATATATCTTTTTTTTATAATCTTTTACATTCAGCCTGCAAAATGAAGATGAACTTAAAGCGGCGTTAACTCAGAAACTTATTAGTTAAGGTAAAATCTAACTTGCAACATCAGATCTTTCTGTCAAACATATTTTTTAAAAACGCACACACCCAATTTAAAAAATCATTTTTGTACGATTACTTCGAGCACATCTTTGATCTAATCAGAGGAAGTTAAAACGGACTTCAAAATTAAAGTCTAAGTTCTAAATGCACTAGTAATATTATAAAGGTATCAGCAGCTTTTGAAAATGTTTAAAACATTTAGACAAACGAATAAAAAGAAAAATATTTTACAATCTTTATATTATTAATTCCTTTTTAATATGACATAATATATTACTCACAATAAAATCAGCTATATTCCCAACTTCAGCCAAATTAATAACCTTTGGGAATGAGGATAAAAAAAGAACAAGTTTTATTTCTCATACGAATAACGAATTTGATAAATCATTATAGTTTTTTTATTTTTTCTGTTCTATTGAAATGATCACCACCTAAAGGATATAAATACAAACGGAGAAAAAACAGCAATTTTTAAAATTACACCTGAATGTTTCGCAGAGTAAACTCTGAGATCTTGGAATTCGGTATCCAATCTTAACGAACGATGGAGCTTTACTAACTACTACCTCACATGCGAAGTTAAATCTATTTTTTTTTACATCAATTTGTCGAGACTAAATTTAATGATAATATTTAATATCTTAATGTATTAATGTATTAAAAATAGTCCAGAGACATATTTATTCTTAACTATAATAATTAATAATTACTCTTACCTTAATAGCAAGAAAATCAAACACTGTATTGAGGATGTTTCTGTATAATATGTACATTTATTCTGGCGACTCTGAGTTCAGCCAGTTTATAACTTGCTGTATTAATCCTTAGACCTGGAACAAAATAATTTTATTTTAAATATAATAAAAAATAATAAGTTTATCAAAGTTATAGGCGGGAGAAAATCTCCCAAATTTTCACAGATTCATGAATATTATTATGTTTATGATAGAAATCAAGTTGTTTGATCTTCATTTACTTGACTTAATTAATTTGAATTTATAATTTAATTTATTTGTTCATTAGATTAGCTGGTGCACACTACTCTAGTTTTGAACAGATAACACGAAATTTAGCTGTAATGAATAAAAACCAAAACATATTGTTTTGTTTTATTTTGACCATACAAATGACTCCTCATCAATATTTTATTTAATTTTAAACAAATAAACTTCACTATGAAGTTTGACAACTACACTGAGAATGAAAATGGTAACCTTGGTCGATTCACGGTTGACATTTATTGAAATTTAATGAAAAAAAAAAAGATAAAATAATAAAAAACGAAATAATATAATAAATAAAGTAAGCTACCTAGACTAAAAATAACGGATGAAGACATCTTGGGTTGAGGTTCTTCTGGGAAAGAAGGAGAGACGAGGGAGAAAATGGACTGAAGAAGAGCAGGAGGATGAAAGGGTATTGGAGTAGAAGGAAGGCGGAAGGTGTGAGGAGGTATGGAAGATAATCGCGTGGTCTTTGCTGATCGGTTCGTGAAAAAAATAATAAAGTAAGATGTTAAATAATATAATTATAAATAAGTAATAAAATAAATGATAATAATGAATATAATATAAATAGATAATAAAGAAATATGTTATTGAAAGAATAAATCACTATCTTCAGCAACAGGATTGGAATCTCCAGGCGTATTGCTTTTTATTATCAAAATATAAATTATGTTAAACATGCGTTTGGTTTGATATTTTCTAAAAATTTATATTTTTATAATAAATTGCATAATTTTGCTTGTACTTAACATATTTCATTTTATGTACCCTCCAAATAGAAAATTTACAAGGCAGTGTTTTCAAGACAGGATTCACATAGATACAGTTTGACTATGAAGTCTTTGCATAACATACATCCTTGAATATTAAGTCAAGCCATTATACCCTTTTAACGCATTTAATCTTTTTTTTATGCACGACTTTGTGCGACCTCGCATTACAAATGTGTTCGCCGAGATGAAGTAATCGACATTCTCATCAATGAATGGCCAGGTACGTGTCATAATATCATTTTTATTTAACATATTTGAAACGAATAAAGGCGTTTCAACCTAGGCTGACAGAATCAAACGCTGAGACAGAAAACGTGCAGTTTTATAAAGCTCGTAGATAACTAAGATACTGCAATTAATGAGATATTTGTATTATTTAAATATAATAATATTAAAGAAAAAATTACTGTCATAAAAAAATTATCATTTTCTTAAATAATATTATTTCAAAATGTTTTGAGACCAGGTAATTATTTATTAAATAAATCCACAATTTGTATCCAATTCTGTCTCAACACTTTATTTTTTATTAGTCCAACGTTTCGGCTATTCCAGCCATCTTCAAGGACATCTTTTAATACAAATCTTCTCCTCACATTAATTTATAATTTTAATTGCAGGCTATTCTGCCCAGGTCATTTTCTTATTTTAATTTCAAACCTCTTTATTTAAATTTTAAAACCATTAACTTTTATTTTTCTTTATAAAATTATCCACAATATATAATACACCACCATATTATATAAGTTTAGTTTTGCTAGTTTGTTACGTTAAGTTTTGTACACTATACTTTTATTGTTACATATATTTTTCTTCCTCTCAATTTTCATTTTCTTTCCATATTTAAATTTCAAATTAATAATAACTAATATGTTCATACTTCTTTACATTATATAACTTTAATTTTATTTCATTTGCTTAATTAAGTTATTGTACCCACTTTTTCAATTACCTATGTCTACATTTTATTTCCCGCTTCTCCCATCACTTAATTTTATTAATTCTATTGTAAAACTATTCATTGTTTGTGTAAAATTATTTTGTTTATATTTTCTTTTTCAATTTTTTTTTTATATTTCTATACTTACTGTAGTTATTATCTTATGGTTGTTATCTTGTTTTGTTTTTAGCCCTGAAGAAGGCTAGAAACTCTAGCCGAAACGTCGGCACATTAAAATAAGTTAGTCATACTTATTTGTGTTTCATTGACCGCACCCCCAACCATCTTCTCCTCATTTATCATCCACGGTCAACTATCTCTCATAATTTAAGCTTCTTCGGTAAAATAGATTTAAGTTTAAGAGTTAATTAGATGCTTCTAGAAGTGTTTGAAAAGAGATTTTAATATGCTGGTTGGAAGAATAGAAGAGGCCGAAATGTTAAAAAAAAATGAGAAATATATAGTATGGTATAAAACTGGTATACATTTTTGTCATTATTATATACATTTACATTAGAAAAAAGTCAGTTTAATGAGGTCTATTTTTTCCTTGGTATTTTAGATTGATATTTAATAATAAAGCACGATGCTACTAGCTCCGAGGACCTGGGTTCGAATCCGACTGTACCCATGAGTCAACTCTGTGTGTTCTGGAGCTTTCCTAGAGTCCACCCAGCTTTATAAATTGGGTAAAAATCTGGCGCTCGAGCGTGATTTTTACCGAATCACCTCACTGCACAACCGCTGGTCTAGTAACAGCATTTCCTTACAAAGTAATGGAACCCTCGACCCTTCATAGGTTTTAGCGGTACAGATTTTTATTTAATAGTAGCAAATGAATCCTAAAATATCCAAAATAAAATCGTTTATAACCATAACAATAAATATATGATAATAATAACAAAATATATCACAATACAAAAGAACGTTAATTATGTCCTAAAGTAAAGATGAGATGTTGGTTTACGATGGGTCACTCGTGAGGACAGCTCGCTGCAGAGTGGCCAAACGACTGCCAAATGAGCCCCGTTCCTCTCACCATCATTAGGGGTAAAAGAAAAATCAGGTCATTTACCGAGGAAACACTCCCCCCCAACGGTATCAGGGAAGAAACGGTGGTTAATTTAAGTCTCGAAGTCAGGCTCAATAAAAACAGGAAAAACCTCTACAGTATTATCAGATTTAAAAGTAGAGCACACAGGCCGGGGAAAAAAAACCCAAGTCAAGAATTTTTTACATTCAGCTGAATCAGGATTAAATGCAGAATGACAAAGACAACAGAAATCTTGTCAAGTAATCGGAAAATTAGTTCTTGAAAAGAGTTTTAAAGTAAGATATTTGAATAACCAAATTTTGCTATTATTTGTTTAATAAAGTAACTAATAACTCAAATGAGTGAAGAGGAAGGTGGATTTTTCTGAATTTGAGTATGGAGTCTTGGTCCTTATCTCGCTTTGCCTTCCACATGAGGAGGGCGAAGCAGGATTTCTAGGCTGAATCCAAATATTCTCTAAAGATGTGAATGTGTATTTATTTTATTTTTACCTAATTATAATTTTTTTTATCTTGTATGTAAATTATTCGATAGTTTTTATTATATAGATATATAAACAAATTTTTAAAACACAAATATGATACTCCACATATCTTGTCACCTACCTGAATTGCGAATATAAATCTTTCTGTTTCGATAAATACGGTACCCCAGTGAAGCTAAATTAGGGATGCACTCATATCTACTCCTACTCCCGACAGATTGTGGTAAAACCTTTCATGAAGTTCTTTTGAATTACACTTATTAAGCAGGAGTTCCAGATTTACTTCTAAAGGATAATTTTCACTCTGAAGGTTGAGGGCAGTATAGATGTTACTCAAAGCTATAATAGTTAAGATTTCTCTCGATGTTTTATTGCCTCCAACATAGTTCGGGAGATGTTCTTCGTCACGACAAACTTTTAACAGGCTTCCGTCCTTCTGTAAAAGATACATTTGTTCCACAGACGATTATGGACGACATGTGGAGGTACTCAAAATTTGCACTTTTAGATATGAATCCATAGAATCCATGGAATTTACTAGTCCATTTCAAAATACCGAAGGCATAGGATACGATTTTCGTAAACAGCACAAAAATTGAGAAAATCTTTTATATTAAAAATATAGCATTATCTAATATGCATTTGATTGTGATGGAAAAAAACAAAGTGCGTTTTAGATTTCACCAACATCAGAAACGATAAGATATGCCAGAGTTACCATCTCAAATTTTAAAAAGTTTCTTTCTGTAGGATTTGTTGTGTTGGAGAGAACCGCTTCGTAGGTTGTCATAAGGTCATGAGGCTCTCGTCCTTACAATTTGTCTTGTAAGCTCTAAACTTGCAATTTATTATAAAAAGGTAAGCTCTATGACTTTAACTCAGTTACAGAACAAACGAATTCCTCCAATGTACAAACATGTAAATAAAACTATGCATAATGACAAATAATTTCACCTGAAATAGATTTCTGTTATTTGATTATGAAATTCAAACGCAAAAGTTGTGTTATGTTCAACATTTCCCATAGAGACGCCTGAAAAAAAGATAGCCTGGACCTTATAACTGAAAGCTCATTTATTGATTGTATTTCAATATTTTTTTTTTTTAAATAACGCATAATTTATTTAGTGTCATATAAACATCCTTCGTTTTTTATTATAATTAGCTCCCTAGCGCAGACTGGTTTCTCAGCTTCGCTTATTATAACTTCCTTCATATCGTTAGGTCATCATTGGTAGGTTTCCTCTAGCAATTCCTCCCTCGGTAATTTTATGCTCTAATCCTAGATCACTCCGATAATTTTGCGGATAATATAATTCCTATTATATTATCTCAATCAAGATTTAGTACTCATTTAATTATGGATACGAATAGCTGACTCCTTTCAAGTACCGTCAAGAATGTAGGTCCAAGTAGAAAAGAAGTTCTTAGAAATGGTCGAGTTCACATGTTCTTATGAATTCTAGTTAAACGAACCATGATTACTTTTGCCTTTTACGAAGACTGGTTAACGAGATGAAGAAGGGGCATACTTTGAACTTATCAGAATCCAGTTTGAGAAAAAAAAATGAAGTGACCTGAGATGGTCTTGTATATGATGCATGCCTGATCTAAGCAGCTCTTTTTTCTATGGTTCATGTATATGTATTATATCCTTAACTAAGTTAAGTCCTCTGTAACTGTTGACTTTCATATTTATGGGAAACAACGTGAAGAGAAGAGTATAAGAATTTGAGAAAAAAGTCACAGATACGGAATACATTGACAAGGCATCCCTCGTAGATTGTATATAAATATTTTATAGGCGTTTAAAATAAGGGATGAGAAAGAAATCCTGAAAGATATCAAAACATTATATTGCATCTTGCAAACCAATTTATTATTTTTTTGTTTTATATCTATATTCAAATTTACAACTGTAAATTATAATACAATCAGTAAATTTGATTTGTGTTAATCTAATTTAAATAACTTTTCAAACGAATTTACGTAAACAACAAATCTGAAACAAGAATAGGTGTGAGAAAATGGCGTTCCAGATACTCAGGGAAATAATTAGCTTATTAAGAAGACTTAACAGTTACGTAATTGCTGTAGTTTTCACATTCTTTTCTCTTAACAGCCCATTAATTTATTTTGTTGAGTATTAAGGAAATAAAGTATAAATTAAATAAAATTCATATTTTTTTTAGAACTTTTTACTTGGCCATTACTGGCATATGGGGGAGAGAGTTATGGTTACAAACTATGCTAACAAGAGTGGGAAGGTCGAGTTTTTCATTCTGTGGGACCACCTCGATCATATTTTTAATTAAGGATCTTATAATATTACTATACTACCAACAAATTACTTATTTTTTCTACCACACTTAGCGAACTTCTTCGTTTAAAAAGTAAATTAATGATCATTAAAATACCCTTTTCAATGATCACCTTTTTTTTTTTATGTACATATAAGCTGCAAATCACTTATTTAGTGGGTCAAAAGTAAAAAAATAGATGGGACATATTTTTTATAAATGAGCTTAAGATTTAGATATATTAAATAAAATCGTTTCAAGTCGCTGTTTTCCTTCCAGATTACTGGCTTGATATTTTTAAGATTTGGAGCAAACTTCACAGGATATTGCAGGTTGATCCTAGGAGCTATATACAAAATAAATAAATGCTCTTTTCAAACAAAATAGTGGTCGATTAGGGAAAAATATATACTTTTGAAAGTGATATGGACACCATATAATAAAATGGCCGATGGAATTGTACATTTTTAGAAATCATTCTGGGAGACCTGAAACAGTAGTGCCAAATCTGACAAAAATAAAATGGGTCAATAGGATAGGGCAGATGAATGGGGTTTTTAAATTCGATTTTTGAATTCGACTAATACTATAACATTTAATTTTGAAGAAAGGGGTTAAAAAAAATTTTCTTGGTCGATAATAAATATTTTTAAATAAAAATATAATTTAAAATTTTTTTTTCAGATTTGTTAGTTTGAGGAGCATGTATTTCTTTAACTATAACGGAGACGAAAGAAGATGAAGAAAACAAAAGAAGAACATTATAGTTGGAAATTTAATGATCTTTATTTAAACACATCAAATGATTTGAGGTAGGACCAAAATTTTCGAAATTTAAACGAATGGCCTTCTTCCTTCTTCTCTCTTTGTCTCTGCAGCAATATCCTAAGACATTTAGTACACCTCCTAAATAGTTCAAAGTATTGAAGCAGATTCTTGCCATCAATCCATTTCCATCTAAAACCTCTCATTGACCGGTGGACAAACTTATTTCACCCCTCCATTGAGCCAAGAGGCCATTGCCCCCCCAAGACACCAGAATGACAGACAGCCAGGAGCGTAACTCCCTATTAGTATGGAGTGGAAGGCTGAGGAAGTGATCTAAATCCGTTAGTGGAGTCAATAATGTTCTCTATCCTTGCGCAGCTTCTTAAGGCAACAGGCTTTTCTTACGTATCTTCCATTTTTAGTATGATGTATTCCGAAGTCTTGTATTTTCTGGTTATGGTCTTAAAAGTAAATCTAGCCAAAACGTTTTCTTCCCCCCTAAGGGGATTATAAAATATGAGGGTAAACATAATTGGGATATTAGGATGATAACGTTTAATGAGCGATTTGATTAATTTGTTAAGGAAAAATAGAGGGAGGAAACTCGAAGATAAATTATGTAAAATAATTGATCAACAGTTTCTTTTCGGCTTGATATTAATAAAAAAAATACAGATTATTTGCAGTATCGTCATTGCCGGCACTAAACTATCGATAGCTTAAAAAAAAAAAAATATATTATAAAAATAAATAATTTATTTCTCAGTTATATATCGACTTTTTATTCAGGAATCCGTTCGTTTTCGTGATATTTTTGAAAATTAACCAATAAAGATAATGGTTTATTTTCAATCTAAAATTGTAATTGTTGTTGAAACTCATCACTTTGTAAAGGAAGTAAATAGAATAAATTAACTTTTTATTTTTTTTACTCCCTTCTCATTTCTGAGATTTGGAGGGAAGGTTCTCTACAGGGTACCACCCTATATCATAGGGTCAACTTTTTATTTCGTTGGATCGCAACAGAAATAAAAGTCGAACTAGCGCCGCCTCATTCCCAAGGCAGTCAAAATTGGCGCCCTAACTCCCTCGGCTACATACGGCTCCAAGATAAACTAAACTGACAATGCTATGAGTACTATTATTATAAGTATTAAATGAAAATAATTAAGTTCCTGTTAGTTTCAATATGATTGTATTGACATTATACTCGTTCAGAAATTCAGTTGACCGATTAATATTTCATGAGATAATACATGAAAACTTGTCTGGTCTATATTTAAACTATCAAGGGTTCCCCTAAATTTCTATTTTTTTGTTTTTTCATTACAAATTTTCTTGAATAGCTCTATTTATATTTTCAGGTGGTACTTTATGTAGAAAAATAAAGGAAAATTAATCGTTCGGATAAAACTAACTCATTGAAAATTCCGAATTTGAAATAACTTCAATTAATATATATGTACCATAGAAACACGAACATTCAGAAAAATTCTTGCAAAATGTTTTTTATCAGATGAAACACCTGAAATATTTTAATAAATTGTTTGCCGCATCGGAAGGCGAAAATTAAACCGACCATGAAACTGGGAAACAGACGTCTCCCACGAGACACTGAATTTACATGGTAAAGCGTAATTAAACAACTGTTTTAGTCTGGCCTGCAAATTCCCAGGGACATTCCAGCGTATATTGCTGTTAAATTAAGGATGTAAATAGAGTTCTGGGTATGTAGTAGTTAAAATCTAATTTAGCACCAGATCAGCAAGAAACCAGAAATATTGTCCGTACTATTAAACTAACATTAGCGGTCTCGGTGGTCAATCAACTTGAGATGAATGGTTACTTAGTAATACAGGCAACTTTATAAAGTGAACATATGCTTTTAACTATCAGTAATATTACGATTAATAATAGAATTCATTCACAGACGTTTTATAAAGAAGCTTCTAAGTGAGGCTAAGAACACTTATTATATTATATTTGGAAATTGATAGGGACCTGCTGTTCTTGTGTACCTTGCAAATGCGTGGTAGACACAAAAAAAAAAAAAAAAAAGTAAAGATAGAACAAAATTGTTTTTTTTCTACTTTTTATTTATTAAAAAAATAATCAACTGTAAACTTAATACAATATATTTCGAATACATTTTTATATTTTTTCCTCATTCTTGAAAAATTAAAAAAAAATATTAATGATAACTATAATGGGTAATGTGTATCAGTTGCTGTATAAACCACTCGACTTTAATGATGTAAACCCGATTGAATTTTTTCAGATAGTATATAAGACTAGAGGTGAACTTTTTAATTATTTTATTAAATAATATTTAATTATTTTATTAAACCTTGTTTGTAGGTCGTAATTTATAAATGTGCTATGTGTAATTGTAAGGGGGATAAAAAAATTCTTAATTTCGTAGGTAGGTGGTCCGTTTTAAATCCATATAGAAAAAAAAATAGTTAATATATATCGAGAGACAAAAATTTAATAAATTATTTTTCTATATAAAATGTCGTTTCATTAAGCTATAGAAAAAATGTGAATAATAATGTTAAATTATAATAACTAAATAAAACAGTAGAATTAAGGTTCTATAAGCCATACAAATTCTACCAGGCAGACGGTATTTAACCATGTCAATATTGTGTACTAGTATAATATAGTACAAAATATGTAATTAAAGACACAAAATTTAATCTAATCAATGATGTATAATATTTAAATAATTATAAAATATATATTTTTTTGTGAATTCTATATATAGCACATAACGAAGGCTCGCACTTCAGGGTATAACGATGAAAGGATATGATCATCTTCTCTTCCACGATAAGGTGACGAAATTACAAGTCATTACCAGCGATTGTTGATGGAAAATCTAAAAAGGCCTTGGCAGAAGAAATTGTTGTTTTAACGACGCAATGATAGACGGTTTAATGTCTGGCACCTATAAAGTAGGTGCATAAAAATTACATCAGCTAATTGTAAATTGTGATTTTAAATCGTTCAAGAAATAATATCCATGTTACATCAATAAAATTAATCGAATGATTCAACAAATAAAAGTAAAAAGTTATTAATAAGTGTTCTACGATCATCTTCTTAAACGTTGTTCATCAATACCATTTTTATGTCGGCCATTTTGCAAAAAAGACGTTCAGATTGAAGATCCTACTTGTCCCTTTTTCAAAGGGATATGGTACCCTAGAAATAGTTTAATTTCATAATTTTCTTTTTATCTAAATTCGAATAGGACCTGATAGTAGAGAGGGATAAATAGCAACCAACCAGAGGAAGAGCAAGAGAAGAAATCGAATCAGACCTAACAATCGATTTTTAACAAATCTATTTAAAATGTCTAAAAGCAGTATGAACCAAAATCGAGATTTTAATATTTTGAGAAAGTGGCATTCGCTTGTGGCACCCCTGAATAATCTTGGAGTACCCCAGGGTGGGAACCGCAGGACTAGATAATATACATCAATTATATAGATATCTCTTTCATTCCTTTCTAAAGAAAATTTGTATCCCCTTTTTTATTTATTTCAATTAACCATCCTTTGTACTCAATTTGTATGTACATGTTCATTGGATTCTTTCTTTTGCCAAATACAAAGTTAAATTCTGTTAGCCATTCTTTAATATAATCCAATACAGTCTGAACTCATTACAACACACCCATTTATTTTAACCTAGCCAGCCCAAATACACTTAATGGATCTCTTGATAATATTTAGTTCTATACTAAATCTCCGTGAACATTAAACAATAAGAGGCGAGGACTTCTGAGTGTTTATTATTTTTTCACAGCTAAATGAATAAAAACTTAAAAGATGTAGGTATATAATAGAACAATTAATCTCTTGCTACAATATGAAGTTTTGCAATAAGTCACTTCGACCCCAGCCCAGAGGTTATTGATGCGATGGGGTGCGTGTGAAGTTGGGGTAGCGTGCAAGGAAGTCAGGCCAACATCGCTCTACGCATACTTTCCTACTACTACCTGGCGATATCGCCAAGCTGCATCGAATAGCAGCTGTATCCTTGGACCAAAATCAAAAAGTATTCCTTATTATATTTATTCTTTTAAAAAAATAATAATAAGGAATATCAGAGCTGTTTTAATGTAAAGTTTAATATCAGTTTCTTGTTTCTTTTTTGAAACGGAAAAAATGCCCATTTCTTGTGTCTTCATTTGCATCTATATTTAATTTTTACAGTTCCTCTAATATTTTTTGAAGGATAGTTTACTGCCTTACTTGTAATTAAACTAGTCAGTAATTATTCATGCTAAGTTCGTTACATAATAAAATATGATACAATATTAACATAAGCATAACTAATAAAATCAAAAATATTACATAGATATTTTTTTTTTAATTTTTAGTTGATCAACAATAATTATTTCATTATTTAATCCAAAATCGATAATTCTTAGATAACTAACCATTCTAAAATTCAAGTATTAAATAACAGACAGTTCGACGTACTCTGGTTACAACAATAAATATAGTTCAACTATCGGAAGGAACATTATCGAGATACCTCAGGAATCCACTTAAGATCCCTACGATGCTCTCCCTAGCGATGGCTGTGGTCAATGCTCTTCAAGAGGAAGCCACAAGGCCGCTAAAAAATATGATAAACGGTTCAACGGTACAAGTGAACGATTGCTCTGATGCTGGAGCGGAACCTGGTTCTGTCTGCACGGAGGCCGAGTGGTAAGGTGTTGTTTTAGTGTGAACAGGTGTAGTACTCTCACCGCACTATACCCAGAGGTAGCTTCTGACTAGTAAACAATAGTTCACATTACTCAGAAACTTAAAGTACTTTTGAAGAAAAGGTGTATTCACGTAGGAAACACTTATGATACAGGTTCGCTTTCTCGAAGTAAAAAAAACACATAAGCAAAACAACATAACATGTGCATGTTTAAAATTGAATCTAAGTGAAATCTAGATCGTTCTTGTTGTAAGCACCGGTTAGATGCTTGAACCTATGACAAGGATTTGGAATCCCTTGGAGTTTTACTGACCCGGACACCGGGTCCTGCATATAATGAACATTTTTTATTTTTTTGATTAATGAACATTTTGTATGAATATACACAAAATCAGGTTATTAGACATTACCACCCCATATTTTTCAGAGTTGTGATAATTAAAAATAAAACTTCATAGGTCATAGTAATGGAGTATAACCTATTTTTTATTTTGATGACACAGTTGATTTTATAGCTTCCTGTAGCACACGTACAGCTAGCTCTGGAATCCTCCATTTATTTCATGACAGATTCTGATTTTAGAAATTTATTGAGATAATTTATACCGGATTTAATTTGATCGGATGCTCGGTTGACATAAAATTAAAAAAAAAATCACAATTTTACAATCAAATATATCTTTACATCTAGAGGGGGCTTTATGAAAAAAAAAGTAGTATAAAAGTTTCAGCCTATTCAATTAACTTCAACATGTGCCACACCCAGAGCTCTCGATAGAATACAATATCCCCTCATGCCTCTCGTATCACGTCCTTCAGTTATTGATCATTCAAATCACTGATGTTCAATTAAATAATTGACTAATCTGAATAAAAGCTTTATGTTAAAAAAGAAATAAGTATCTTATAACACTCATTTTGCTAAATACTAATTAAATGTTATTAATTTAAACATTTATTATCATAATGAATTATGTTTTCATTTCAATGCACGTCAACTTTCTCTATCGTGGACTCCTCTTTTCCAACTAGCTACATTTAGATCTGTGGCATGTTTGTTTATTTCATCAATTCATTTCGTTTCCATATGGCCTCTTACCAACCAATTTAGAATCCCTTTTTGTTTAGTGTTGAACTTAATATCCTTGCCTCCATTTAGAAAGATGAAAAGGTTAGGTATTCCTCGGTTAGCTGGTCTCTTAAGCTATCATTTTTGTTTAATTTATTTTTTTCATATGAAACAGAGACATTATTTTTACTTTCACCTACCAATATATGAAATATATATTAGAGTAAAGTATTGCGGTCGTATAAAATTTCAAATTCGAGTTTTCGATGGAAATATATGTTCTGAGGTCTCTTGAGTCCAAAAAAGCTAGTCTCAAAACGGTAGTGTGCCTCTGAACATCATATCTAAGGGAAGTATATTCCTGGGTTTTAACAGCAATTTTTTCGATAAGATCGACTGACCAGTAGAAAAATCGATTTTTCATATTTTTCCGATTTCCTCAAAAATGACGCGAAAGATTTAAATAAAACTCGGTATGTTAACGTACGATTGAATGATCTTTAATTTTAAGTAGGTCTTATCCTCATTAAAATATTTTGAAAGGGCCTAAATTTTTTGTCAGAAGAATTTCGGCTTAGGATCGAATCAAAGCGCTAAACGTTTTGGTAAGGCACCGGTACAATCGAAATAACCAATCCAGTAACCCACCACGACTTATACTGGTTTAATTAATGGTGGGTTGTCGGTTTTCTGTCTCTCGGTTGGAACGAAACAGACAGGAAAGGAAAAAAAAAAAAAACTGTGGCAGGGAACAGAATGGTTCGAACGGTAAAACAAAACTGTAGAACGGTTCCTCACTAGTTTTGACCCACAACGACTGTGAACTAAATAGAGCACCCTGTGGGCTATAGTAAAACAAATCATTATCTGTTTGTATTATACCTTTATATCTACTTTATTTCACAACAGATATTTCTTATCAGCCTCGCTGTAATGATTCCGAAACACTTGTTTCATTGTTTTATATTTATTGATATAATACAAAATTATTTCAAATAATAAAATACTGCATAAGTGTTTTCCAAATATCTTTATTCTGCTTCCGAGGGTAACTGCAACTTGAAGCCAAGCAGCTTTAAGTCAGATATGATTTCATTAAGAAATCATCATTTGATAACAAAAACAGAAAAGACAATTTCGTAAGATCGTATACCCCAAATATTTAGCTAGATTTCCATTTCATGCAGCAATAATGATAAAATCTTCATTGATATCAACGATGTTTAGTTGAACTGCTGTCCCAAATAGGCGGAAATCTAAGACAGAGAGGTGAGGGTGGAGTAGGAAGTGTTTACATCGATATCCGGTGCACTTCCGGTACCAGCCGCCGCGACCTCCACAGCCATCGATATCTGCCCATCATCAGCCTCATAATAACGAAAGGGGAGTTCCGATAGACCTCAAAGCTAAAAATATAAAAATCTTCATTATTCTCCACTTTTTATTTATTCTTAACTAGCGGAAATAAAATTATTTGTATTTTCTATATAATAAAATCGGTTTGTATAGGCCTGTACCTACTTACTCATCGACTTACTACCCTCCCTAGAAAGTTCCTATTTTCTTTTTCGATAAAAAACATTTTTGGAGTATGAACCATTTCAATTTTAACATGATTAACCTATTTCGGCCATTTTTGACTTTTAATAATTCTCAGGGAGCGCGGGTAGCCCCGGGGTAAGGCACGTGGCTACTAACTCCAAGGATCAGAGTTCAATCCGGCAGAAAATTGTTTTATTTCACACTGTAGCCGTGAGTCAACTCTTGTGGGTTCTGGAGCCCTCCTGGGGTCCACCTAGCCTCTTAAATTGGGTAAATCTTAAATCTGGCGGAAAAGCGTAATTCTGGCCAAATCCCCTCCTTGCATAACCATTGGTCTAGTAACAGTGCCTCCTTACAAAGTACTGAACCCCTGATCCTTCATGGGTTGTAGCGGTACAGATTTTAATTTTTTTTTTTTTTAATAATTCTCAACCCTACCAACATATTTTGGAATCGATATAATTAATTTATTTTGAAATTATTATAACACAGTATTATTTTGATTATTATTACAATAATTTATTTTGAATATGTATTAACACCTGATTATATTATATGATTTTTGCTATATTGTATTATACTCTATTATAGTATATTAAATTATTTAGAATCTGTTTTAACATTATCGTACTATATACGTACTATACTATATTTATTGGTTAAGATAAATATTCCTAGTAAAATGAATTAAACAACATATAACTTGTTTGACCATCTAATATAGTACTTCCACACAACATCCTTCCAACAAGTAATGATCGTACATGGTTAACAATTCGCCCCAGGCCTATTTAGAATTGCTAAGCAGACATATGTACGAACTAAGGGCTCGAATAGAACATGATAGCATTTTATCTTCGTTTATATTATGAACATTTGAAATAAGGTGCTTCGGACAGTGGAATTTGACGAAAGTAAAGCTTTGGGTTATCCAAATTCCAATCCATTGGATTGGATTGTCCAATGACATTTTTCCATACTCTCCGATTTAAAAAACAGGTTTGGAAAATACATTTTTCATATCTAATTAATATGCTAAGTTATTACTCATCTAATATTACCTTAATAACACAGGTTTATTAAAAGAACAATTTGATTTTATAATTTTGGCTAATATTTATGTTGTTTTTTTTTGTGCATGTTATGAGGCCGAAATTTGAAATCTGTTTTTTTCTTTCACAAAGACATGAGTAATTCCAGTTCTGCAGCAGGAAAATCAAGAAAATATTTCATAGCTCCAGGGATAGTTGACATATCAAATTCAAAATTTTACATCAAAATGACGTTTAAACATATCAAATGACATGGATCTGTCTCTTCTAGATAAATTAGAATTTGATATATAAAATAATAAATTTATAAGTATTTAAATATATTTGAGTTTCTTTCAGCAATGTAGCGAATACGTGCTTCATTGTTACCTTTATACTATCTTATCAACGGTAACAAAACTTTTGGATTTAACCGAATTATACACAAGGAATAAAAGTTTCAAGTTGATTTAGGAAAATATGCAAAGGAGGAGCTGAATAAGGACATGAAGTGAGTTATAAACTTTTTAACCTTCATAATTCATCCTTTGTTTTACTTTCTAGATTTAAAAAAAAAATTATTTGTTATATGTACATATTTTAACTTCATTCTTCTATTTATTTTTCATTTATTTAACTAAAACACCATACCTTCTCATTTAACAATACAGGTCTACTCAAAGAAAATATTGATTTTTTTTTTCCCTTGAGAGAGTGACATGGCATATTCTCTTAGATCAACTTGAATCATTTTTTACTGGCGTATTCATAGACCAAATTTAAATATTTTCGTACCATTAAACCATTAGTTTTCTCTCATTCTGATGGTATCAATAAAGTGAAAATTTGATAGATTTGAAAGTAATTATTGAAAAATTAAATATAATTAAAGAATAATAAGTAGATACATTTTATCTCATGTTTAAATGTTGTATTTATGCCACTTGAAATATTTTAACCTCATTTTTAGTAACCCAGATGGTATAAAAGATTTTCTTGATTTTTGTGCTGATTAACTGAAATTACATATCATGGATTCGTGAAGAACGGAGCAAAATTGAATTAATTTTCGATTTTAGCACACCATGAAACATTAAGGCTAGCTGAAATCATCAAATAAAATTTTTGGTTATAGACCTGTGCAAATACTTGATTTTAGAAGCAAGACATAGTAGAAGCCACTATATGATGGCTTAGATCCTAATACGGGTATTCTTCTCGATAGTTCCGTCCCTAGAGATCTGAAGAGCGTAACATGCGCTGAGGCGCCTCATGTGAGAGATCTGAGAGAGAAGGAGAAACATTTTCAGCCTGGTCTAACTTTCCCCCGACGGTTGCTTCAATGGACTATCGGTCATGGTTGGATGCTGTCTTTACAGAACGATGAATGAATGATTGCTGGCAGACGTTCATTCAATGGAGTGAAATAGAAGTGAACCTGCTCACTGCACCAGAACGTAAGCCCATAACTGCTATTTTCTCATAAAAACAACTGAGCGAGCTTATTACAAAACAGAATAGCTCACAGTTAAGTTCATTAAGACGTTTGTAATGATTATTTCTACAGAGAATAGTTTCACCTTCGGTTTATTCCTTTGCCACTATATTGCAGGCTAAGAAAATTGTAACAGATAAAATTATTTAGGGTCAATTATTCTAAAATCAGCTCGAAGACAAGAAAAAAACCTGAAGATGTAAAAACTGTTGTTGAAATTACTCCCTAAGACGATACGGACATTACCCGAAGACTAGTCTTGAAATACCCTCAAGTCATTCCCTAATAACTCCTAATGATGAAGGTACTCAGCGCCTCTTTCCTCTCCAGGATGGACCACGAGGCGCCACAAAAGATGGCTGTCAGTCATTAGAACCATTGCTTGTCATTAGTTAGACTTATCGTCCATGTGTTGATGACGTCTGATTATGAAACAAACCAGCATTTTCAAAACACCGCATTTAAGAACAGTCATGGGTGTTGTAGGAACAATAAATTTTCAAAATGGGTTTAGGAACATAGTTCGGTGATGTCATGGATTTTTTGACATCGTATCATAACCAGGATAAGGGTTGGTCGTACCAACTCTATACATACATCTAATTAAACAAAAGAATCAACCAAAATGCGATATTCAACATATAATAGATTGAACATTACTGCATCAAGGTTTTGTAAATAATGCAATACAACGTTGTAATGAGGTAGCTGTAAGTAGAAATGATTTAAAAGAATCAATTGATACATCATAAAACAATGAAAAGAAAATCAGTGATACAAAAATATAAGAATTATAATTAAATCATTGAATAAAAAAAAAGGATCATTCCTGATAAAATAAAAGTGAATGTATCAAAACATGATACTCAAAAATAAATAAATCATATTTAAAAAGAGGTGAATAATTAAATACAATAACCTAAGCAATAATATTTTATCCATACCAATGACGTGTGGTGCGCCACAAGAGGCAGTACTTCCGCCAGTGTTGTTCTCGATTTATAATGCTGATGTGATTGGCGACAACTACAAAACTGCTACGATAGCCGCCTATGTGGATGAAATCATCTGTAGCAGCAGCGTTAGCCCCACGCATGCACTACAATAGGCCGGAAAAGTTTGTGAAGAAATCGTTCATAGGCTGAGCTATCTCACCGTGAAACTAGCGAAAACGGACTGTGTAGTGTTCGAAAACGAAAAAGAGTGCGAAACTGCCGAGAACACTCCAAGTGACAAACTCAATAATCTCCCAATCTAACGTCATAGTTTATTTGGATATTAAACAGGACTGTTTTATTTAGAGTTTTGTACCCATTTATATCAGAAAACAAAAGAAGGTCTGGAGGATATCCTATGGCCTATACCATCTCCTGACACCATCGGCCTTTTCAATTCAAGCTTTCTTTATCCACCTCACTGATAGTACAAAGCGCCATCTACAAAAGTTTCAAAATTCGATGCTGCAGAAGACAGAAGGACTACAACACGGAAGAAGGAGAATTATAGCCACTGGTAAATATTGTAAATACGTGTAGCCTTAGGCATTTAACACATACCATTAATGTGCCGCATCACCAACTAATGTCACACAGCACGACCCCGGTCATTTACCTCAAAAACTTCGGCAATCACCTTTATGAAACCTAGTTTCAGAGAAAAACAAAATCTTAACACTCAGCATACGTTAACTACCACACTATAATTTCAAATAGGGGCTTTAAGGGCTAAATTAGGGGCTAAAAAATATTTAGAGATACCAATATGAGTACAAATCAAAATACGTACAAAATAAAGTAAAACAGGGAATTGATATCACTTAATAGTCACTAACCTGAAGTATCTATAAAACGTCTAAACAAAAGAAAAGAAGATTAAAACTGTAAATAAAAGGAAATCTACAAATATGGTGTCTCATACTGGTGTAGATTAATGGGCTTGTGTTGAACTTGTCGCTATTTTTGTGATTTGGAAAAAAAAAAATCTATAGACCAGGATGGTGAAAATTATTAACAAATATTTTTATTTATATGTTTCTATAAAGATGCGTACTTTAGGTTCTTTTGAGGTAAAAAGAACGAATATAAATTTTGTTCCTTTCACAAATACAACAGTTAGAAAAAAGGTAACGAAGTCGTTATTCAATCAAGAAAGTTCGGGTGGTTTCGGCTTTTCCCGTTCGAATCGGTTGTACCTAGTATTCCTTTTTATCCCTTAGTTATTCATTAAATTCTTTAATATTTTTTAATCAATCATTATTTCTTATTACTTCTATTGAATTTTTTTTTTTCAAATTACTAAATAAAGGTATTTTAAAGAGGATTATTTGAACATTTGGCATTTAAGCCCTGTTATACCATCTCAATGAGGATAAGCCTATACAATATTAAAGAACACTTAATTGCACTTTAGTTCACCGATTTTAATCAAAATCGTTAGTTATTAAGAAAATAAAAGATAAACATGAAAAATCGATTCCATAAAGTGGTACTTCCAGCTAGTCGATTTTAACGAAAAATTCGAAACGGACACACAGCTCATTTTGCGAGACTTAGTTGATTGGAGTTAGGGGTCCTGAAAATCTGTATTTTTGTTGAAATGGTAATTTGAATATTTTTTTTTTTACATTCCCTTACTATATACTTCTTTTATAAGTAAAAAAGCGGTAATGGTAGTTGATCGTTCAGAAAACTATAATCTAACCTAACCTAAGCAATATTTTAATAGTTGAAAACGGGGCATAAATTAGATAAACTAACATCACTAACTGGATAACATCACTTTTCTCATTTACAGGATTGAGAGAGAAAAATGCTATATTCATCCATGCTGCCTAAATACATCAGGTGGCTACATTACACAGCATACTAATCAATCCGTAATCGGACATATATAAATTACACATATTTACATGATATAATAAAAAAGAAAGAAAACAGTTTTTTCCCCCAAAAATTTCCTTTTACAATCAATTCCAGTCTACAAACTAAACATAAATATTTCAATTCATTACCTTTTTCTTTCCCTTTCTTAACCCTTCCATTTCACAATTTCACAATTTTTATTTCATTTGATCAAAAAATTCACACTCCCGAATTCCCCCTCTCAGATCCTCTCCAGTGATCCGTTAAACAAAGTCACTATTAGACAGCAATGTGAGATCAAACCATAGAAATAACAGTCTCAGCAGCAGATCATTTTACAGAAAAACAAACAAATAAATACATTTTACCAAAACAAAACTAATACGTAGATTTAAAGAGAAATATTATAAAAAGTTGGTTAAAAGAAATATTTGAATGGATAAATAAGTTTTAACAAAATAAATAAATAATAATAATAATAAAATTGTATCATAATAAACATTGTAATAATTAATCAACATTTATGTGAATAATAAAAATCTATTATAGAGGAATGGTACAACTCGGCCACCTCTTACAAACTTAAGAAAACCAATAACTCAGGAAGTAGTAGGCACGCAACTTGCGTAAGTTTATTAGTAATACCCTGTATATTTGAGACAGGTTGAAGTAGGGGGCGAAGTTTCCAGTTTTCAGTTAGAAGAACTATAGTAAAGTTTATCCAGCTTTCCTCTAGCTTAATATATGATAATGTATGGCTATACTTATAACCCACAGTTTTCGCAGATGAAAAAAGATTAAAGAGCGATAAAAACCGAGTATAATAAACTTATTATTAAAAATTTACTCTCTCGCACAGCCTCCACTGACTTTTAACACCATTGACGTGGTTGAGAGAAAAGTTCCGGGTTCTTCCAGAAAGCATAGAAGCTCTGTTCGAGGTTCCACAGATTGATTATAAATATTTTAAATTGTAATGAATGTGTTTATGTTATTTGGTCTTGATCTAAGGCGTATGGACAAACTAGATTTTTCTAGTTACTTTTACCTAGTTCATTAAAATTTCTGCTTTAGTGGTTTGAATATTGACAGAAACATTTTATATTTTCTCCTCAATAAAACATTAATTAAATGCAGAAAAATATATACACATAACTCTAGGCAAGGGACTAATTAATACACTAATTAGTGCAGTATGATTAATGACCTTCTACATTTACAGTAATTACATTAAACATGATAAATAAACCATTGCTTATAAAATAAATAAATATACAAAGGCCATTTATTCCCAGTAAACAAAATGCCAAGAGCTACAACTAGTTCAGATCTACACTAGAAGTGGCGAGATTCACTATCAAAAGTGAAATGAGTGATAACGATATAACAAGTTTTTCTGCATCGTAGTGCAGAAACACTCAGGAACATCTTTTCCCTATGTTTATCTGATTGGATAAAATTACGAAACATTTTAAGTGAACATAAAAATAAAATTACGTTTAATGGCTAGTCTCGTTAGCATGTTAAAAACCAACCGGAGCGTTTATTATAGCCAATGTAAGTACTTCCTTAACAATCTCATCTGGAGAAATTATCATAATCAGTTTAAAATATTTTTTAAATACATATTTACTCACTGAAGAGGCTCTTGTGTATATGAAAGTCATTTTAAAGGTTATCATTCGGCTTTATAGATACCGTCTAAGTGTGTAACATTGTTTCAGTTATACCAAAAGATATGTATTGCTGAATGTGGCCCACCAGTAAGAATCAACGGCCCAAAATGGTTGAAACAAAGAGGAAAAGAGTACCTACCAACTTGATGCAAAGTTTAAAACACAAATTCTATCTGTAACTAAGAAAAACAAATCTCCCTCTTAGTTGTAGTTACGTAAAAAGTTACTATTGATCACTTTACAAAAGAAATTAGGAATACATTGCTCCAATAATTCTGTCCTCAAATGTAATGCTAGGTCTACCTATGTCTTGTATATTGTTTGAGGAAGCTGGGAAGTAGTTGCTGAGGCCTTTATAAGAAGAAATATAACTAAAAAAAAGAAACACGCGTGTTCAGCCTGGTCTAATATATTCCAATATCGGTATTGTGGGAATATCATGGACGATTTTGGATATACTTCTGTAGCAATGATAGTCAAGTATTCATATTACTTGGGAAGCCAAATAATGGAAACAAATATTTTACATTTTTTATGGTGCTAGGCTGGACAAGAGTGTGGCCATAACTTCAGCCTCTACCAAAATATTTGTCCGCCCTGGACAAAATCAGTACATGGTGCTTTTCTTTTTCTTATAATAGTCAGTAAACCATATAAAATATATAGTATGCCATATAAAATATATTCTATAAAATAGAGCAGAATACCAGGTAAACAGCTCTATTGTGGTTCAGATTTTAGCAAATTTACTCACTTTAAATGATGTAGAATATTTTTTAGTGTTTGAGGTAGTTTTAATGTAACGGAGCTCCAAATGCAAAATTAATTTTTTTTTTTAACATTTTGAAACAGCTGCCATTTTTTATTCCCTTTTTTTATTTTGTAACCTCCTTTATTTTTAAATTTTTACAATACACATATATGGGAAATGATAAATTTATACTATTGAAATATTGCATACATTTATCATTTTCCTTATATGTGTATTGTAAAAATTTAAAAATAAAGGAGGTTACGGGAAAATAAGGGAATTGAAAATGGCATCTTTTTTTATTCCCCCTCATGCTAGCCTTACTTATCTGACTTTTCAAATCGACAATTATAGCGAGTAGGTTGGTCGATGTACAATCTCACAAGAGGAGATCATAATACAAAAAAGGCCATCCTTCCCGGTCGTACCCGCCCTATTAAGACCCCCCAGGTAGTAGGGACAGTTTTATATTACTTTTTAAATATTAGCAATATTAAATAGCGCCTGAATTGAAAAACGGCATGAATATTATTTCTAGAGAACAATATCGAAAATAAGATCTCTATGCACTATAGACCAAAGTCCATTTTGTTCAATTTTGACATTTTATTATTTTTAAATGAGTGTTCCCTACCATTAATGTCAATTTTTTTTACTTGTTAATAACGCTTGAAAAGCCACACCAACAACTCTAAAACTGTTTAATGATATTATGACAGATAGAACTGTTGAATTTTGGTATGGTAATTTAAAATATTAAAATTAGAAATAAATTTATACTGACAACATATCATGATGCTGCTGTCATGACGAAACATGGGCTGAACATTTTGACAACTCTTTGATGTCTATATCACTTTAAATGAATTAATTTCAAACTATGCGAAGAAAAAAAATAATCAATAAAAAAAAAAAAGTCACCAGATCCACTAGTCTTAGTTCACTTGGAAAGTTGGATCTCCTAGGGAGAAGAAAGAACAAACAAATCAATTTCATGGCTGTGACCGCATCTGGAAACAAAGGCGATTAGTGAGAAACACTGTCATAGTCAGATAAGAATTGGAATTCTGAACATTTAAAAGCTGAAATCGAATCAATAAATTTTGCAATCGTTTATTATCAAACTTAATTTAAAAAAACAAACTATAAAACAAGGCAATTTTATTTCTTGAACCACACAAACATTTCAAAAAACTTATAATTCTTTATTACAAAACGTAAATTCAGAATATGTTATAAGTATCTTTTTATTAAACAAAAAAACCAATAAGACCATATTAGATTACAAACAAAGTCATTAATTTTCTGGGTTTCGAATAAGTCTTAAATGATTAAATCATCAGTACTGTTTTCAAATATTCCCACAAATAATTATGTCAGATCAAACTCCGAAAAATGTGATTAAAATTGTTTTTGATTATTTTTAATTTTTTAATTAATACCTGAAAATTACATACTTTCTTTCAGGATAGCAACTAACCATCATACTTTTTTTTATTAATTTCGCACTTCACGACGTTCAGCGTCTTCAGGCGTTTCTCTAAAAATAGTTACATAGTGTTATTCATTATCTATTAATAATTACTTTAAAATAGATAGTTTATTATATTTAAATTTTATCGAAAAATATTCAAAATTCGTTTTCTATATACTTTAAATTGTTAGCAGAAAATGGCTGAAGATGGTCCGTAGAGAAGAATGTATTAGTGAAATTATTAAAAAATGGTTGAAGTATGAGGTAAATCAGTGTCCGAGAAAAAAATAAATCAGAAAATATTATAAATATAATTTGTTTGAAAAAGAAAATTGCTTAAAAAAATACCTAAATTTTTCTAATGCTTCAATGACGTCATATTAAAAATTGTTTTTGGAATGTCCGTGACTCATAAGGGTTTCATTACATTGAGCCAATAATTACATTTAAGACAGTAAATCTGTGCATGACAAAGATATAAATGCTTAGCATTCGTTCCAAGAAATAACTAAGTTAACAACAGGTCTAGTTCGTATAGTGAATGAGCAAGCCCCCAGGGGACTGACAAATAACAGAGAGAGCTTGATTTAGCACAACGTTTCGCCAATCAAGATTTTCACAGTGAATCATGGAGTAACTAAACTAGTCAACCAGATGGCTTAAACTTCATGTTGTATCGCAAGTACGTATAGCGGTGTTGAGATCAAAATCAAGCAACACTAGCTGCATCAGAGTGCATTGGCTGGATGGAGCTTATATAATATCTGCATAATAATATGTACTATTGTGTATTTTAGCTCTATTTTAAAAGGTCATTCTCAAATAAACTGCCATTTTTTTGTATTTTTTTTTTTGTAAGCTAAATAAATCAGAAAAATGAAATTATTTACTTCCCTAAAAGTCCTCAAATATTTTGTATACGTACCGAATAAGGTTAAACTGAAGTATTGCACGAGATTGACATTTAATTGGTTTGCTATAAATATTTTAACTAAGAAAAACTCAGTTTTCAGTTTTACGAGTGCCGGTAATAAAAGTAGATTTTTTTATCCCACTCTATTCGTGTTTAAAAAAAAAAATACAACTATCACTATTTCTCTGGTGCAGTAGTACACTATTATTTATTAAAATGGCGTTGTTTTTCATTAGTAATTTTTATCTATTTATGAAAATATATTTCCTCTTTTTTACTGCTAAATTTCCAAATTATAATAAGCATTGATGCTTTGAATGTGTAGTTTATTACTGACAATATTTCAATTATTGATCAAAATATTTTTTTTATTTTTAATATCTTTATTGAAATTTACAACTTTATATTACATAATGTATTTAGTAAATATGATCTTAGTTAAAATGGAGCGTTACAGGCGTGTAGAGCAACTACCCATTGGTAGCACTCTTGACATTTTACATTAGCTGGTCTTGTGGCCATCTTCTTTTCAGGCGCCTCGGAGGATTGTCAGGAATGGAAGAGGATGCAAGGTTGGAAACTAGGGGGTTTGAGTGGTTAGGGAGTTTATAATGGAAGGAGTGATATCTGGTTCGGGCTAGATCGGTTACATAGGGAACATTAAGGTCTTTATGTATGATTTTATTTGTGACAAAGTAAGTAGCATTGAGGATTTTACGAAGGATTTTCGATTGATCGAAATAATTAAAATTTTATTCTTTCAAAACTCCTGAGCCCTTTTTCTAATAAAGAACAAACTAATACTATTAGCCTTGTAATTTGAACTTAGTTGAACTTGACTCCAAAAACGCGGGTTCGAATCCGGCTGGACAGAAAATTGTTTTCTGTTAGAATGTAGCCATGAGTGAGCCCTCTAGGTTCTAGAGCTTAGAGCCCTCCTGGGGTCCACCTCATAAATTGGGTACCCTTACTTCGGTAAAACTCTGGCGGTCGAGCTTGATTCTGACCGAATCACCTCCTTGCACATTGCACATGGTCTAGTAACAGTAGTTCCTTTTACAAAGTGCTCAACCCCTGAATCTTCATGGGTTGTTGTGGTACGGATTTTTGTTAACAGTTTCACTGATGTGACAATTTAATTTTTAATTACATAATATCCTCCTATAAAAATCGTCCTCATAATTTTTTTTTTTTTTT